>NC_092151.1:94308029-94425529 GCF_045791955.1 Oncorhynchus clarkii lewisi | reverse complement strand
CGAGTGTGAGAGGGATACGCAGCGTTCTCTGCTCAGTTTGGCAGCTGAGCGAGTGTGAGAGGGATTCGCAGCGTTCTCTGCTCAGTTTGGCAGCTGAGCGAGTGTGAGAGGGATACGCAGCGTTCTCTGCTCAGTTTGGCAGCTGAGCGAGTGTGAGAGGGATACGCAGCGTTCTCTGCTCAGTTTGGCAGCTGAGCGAGTGTGAGAGGGATACGCAGCGTTCTCTGCTCAGTTTGGCAGCTGAGCGAGTGTGAGAGGGATACGCAGCGTTCTCTGCTCAGTTTGGCAGCTGAGCGAGTGTGAGAGGGATACGCAGCGTTCTCTGCTCAGTTTGGCAGCTGAGCGAGTGTGAGAGGGATACGCAGCGTTCTCTGCTCAGTTTGGCAGCTGAGCGAGTGTGAGAGGGATACGCAAGCGTTCTCTGCTCAGTTTGGCAGCTGAGCGAGTGTGAGAGGGATACGCAGCGATGAGTTTCCCTCTCTTTCATACACACTTATAACGAGGAGCGCCCACAATGTGTTTTGTGCTTAGCAATGAGTCTCTCATTACGAACACATTTTATAAAACGACACGTCCTGACCTAAACAACCACAGCATGGCGGTCAACCCAGGGAGGTCTTTCAGAACAGGGCTTCAACAGTGGAAAAGTCAGTCAACTAGCAAGGCATTGTTGTCATTTTATAACAGGTAAGCATAAGCAGTAATAAGGGAGTGCTATCTCTCACAGTAGTAGATGTGAGTTTCTCTTTCAAACAATTCCCTGGCCTTGTACACAGCTAATATCTAACATTCACCAAAGCAAGCTACTGATAGTGCAACCCTAGTAACAGTACATATGAAGATGAACAATGATCAGGCCTACTGTACATTTTACTGTAGCAATTATTGTTGAAAACGAGTCTAGGTTGGAACTGTTGCTGTTAAAATAGAATAATAATTGTTATTCTGAACTGGAATAAACTGATGAAAGCAAGATACTTTTTGAGGTGAACCCACTCACACAGTTCTGGCTTGTTCCATCTACAACAGGAAGTGGTCTCCTGTCTGACTGAGAACCCCCTCACACAGTTATTGGTTGTTCATCTACAACAGGAAGTGGTCTCCTGTCTGACTGAGAATCCCCTCACACAGTTCTGGGTTGTTCCATCTACAACAGGAAGTGGTCTCCTGCCTGTTATATAAAAAATATATAAAAATTGTTTTGGATTTGTTTTTTAAACAGCAACACTTCCAACCTAGACTTTCTTTCTACAGTAAGATGGACAGTAGGCCTGATCATTGTTCGTCTGTACTGTTTCTTACAGTTGCACTATCAAAACGCCTGTGTGTCTGTTCTGTTATTCATCAGTGTGATGTGATCAATCCGTTTATTCCAGTTCAGAATGAAAACGATGTATTGTATTTTAACAGCACCAGTTCCAACCTAGACAGATACGTGAGAGTGTTTTTAATAGGAGAAAATAAACATGAATAGATATGTATATTAATATTTATTTTCATTATTTGTTTCTGTCTATATTGCATTTGTTTTAGGCATAAGGGCAATGAAATGTACCGATATTTATGTATAGTTGCATATTTACCTAAGCTTGTGTCCCAAGAAAACAGTCTAATAGACCTCCTCTAATGGGGCTGAGGAGATACAGTCTAATAGACCTCCTCTAATGGGGCTGAGGAGATACAGTCTAATAGACCTCCTCTAATGGGGCTGAGGAGATACAGTCTAATAGACCTCCTCTAATGGGGCTGAGGAGATACAGTCTAATAGACCTCCTCTAATGGGGCTGAGGAGATACTGTCTAATAGACCTCCTCTAATGGGGCTGAGGAGATACAGTCTAATAGACCTCCTCTAATGGGGCTGAGGAGATACAGTCTAACAGACCTCCTCTAATGGGGCTGAGGAGATACAGTCTAATAGACCTCCTCTAATGGGGCTGAGGAGATACAGTCTAATAGACCTCCTCTAATGGGGCTGAGGAGATACAGTCTAATAGACCTCCTCTAATGGGGCTGAGGAGATACAGTCTAATAGACCTCCTCTAATGGGGCTGAGGAGATACAGTCTAACAGACCTCCTCTAATGGGGCTGAGGAGATACTGTCTAATAGACCTCCTCTAATAGGTACAGTAAGTGAAGACATTCAGTATTTGATGTGCTCATGTACCTCAGTGATCCCTGTAGGCGCTGTAGACAGTCAGGGGCCAGGGGTTCACGCCGTCGGGACTCCAGGAAGCGCTGGGTGTGTTTGAGCAGCGACTGGCTCGGAGGGAAGAGACCACAGCACAGCCACAGTAGCTGCCAGCCCTGCTCCAAACTGAACCTAACAACAACAACAACAACAACACCATCATTATCATCATCAGAGACCACAGCACAGCCACAGTAGCTGTGTTGTTTAACCTCCCATCTACGTGTAGGAGCAGTGACGACCCGGCATTCAGGGCAGGTGTGGCCCCACCTGTTTTGCTAAAAACAACGTCCTTTCCTCTGTTGTCTTTTTCTTTGTTGACCTATTCTCTGTTGTGTTGTCTTCTGTTGTCCTCTCCTCCGTTGTCCTCTCTTCTGTTGTCTTCTGTTGTCATCTCCTGTCCTCTCCTCCGTTGTCTTCTGTTGTCCTCTCCTGTCCTCTCCTCCGTTGTCTTCTGTTGTCCTCTCCTCCGTTGTCCTCTCTTCTGTTGTCTTCTGTTGTCCTCTCCTCTGATGTCCTCTCTTCCATTGTCTTCTGTTGTCGTCTCCTCTGATGTCCTCTCCTCCGTTGTCTTCTGTTGTCCTCTCTTCCATTGTCTTCTGTTGTCATCTCCTCTGATGTCCTCTCCTCTGTTGTGTTGTCTTCTGATGTCCTCTCCTCCGTTGTCTTCTGTTGTCCTCTCTTCCGTTGTCCTCTCCTCTGATGTCCTCTTTTCCATTGTCTTCTGTTGTCCTCTCCTCTGATGTCCTCTCTTCTGTTGTCCTCTCCTCTGTTGTCTTCTGTTGTCCTCTCTTCCGTTGTCTTCTGTTGTCCTCTCCTCTGTTCTCTTCTGTTGTCCTCTCCTGTCCTCTCTTCCGTTGTCTTCTGTTTTCCTCTCCTCTGTTGTGTTGTCTTCTGATGTCCTCTCTTCTGTTGTCTTCTGTTGTCCTCTCCTCTGTTGTCCTCTCTTCTGTTGTCCTCTCCTCTGTTGTCCTCTGTTGTCCTCTCCTCTGTTGTCTTCTGTTGTCCTCTCCTCTGTTGTCCTCTCTTCTGTTGTCCTCTCTTCTGTTGTCCTCTCCTCTGTTGTCCTCTCCTCTGTTGTCCTCTGTTGTCCTCTCTTCTGTTGTCCTCTCCTCTGTTGTCCTCTGTTGTCCTCTCCTCTGTTGTCTTCTGTTGTCCTCTCCTCTGTTGTCTTCTGTTGTCCTCTCCTCTGTTGTCTTCTGTTGTCCTCTCCTCTGTTGTCCTCTGTTGTCCTCTCCTCTGTTGTCCTCTCCGCTGTTGTCCTCTCCTCTGTTGTCCTCTGTTGTCCTCTCATCCTCTCTTCCGCTGTCTTCTGTTTTCCTCTCCTCTGATGTCCTCTCCTCTGTTGTCTTCTGTTGTCCTCTCCTCTGTTGTCCTCTCTTCTGTTGTCCTCTCCTCTGTTGTCCTCTCCTCTGTTGTATTCTGTTGTCCTCTCCTCTGTTGTCCTCTCTTCTGTTGTCCTCTCCTCTGTTGTCTTCTGTTGTCCTCTCCTCTGTTGTCCTCTCTTCTGTTGTCCTCTTCTCTGTTGTCCTCTGTTGTCCTCTCCTCTGTTGTCTTCTGTTGTCCTCTCCTCTGTTGTCTTCTGTTGTCCTCTCCTCTGTTGTCTTCTGTTGTCCTCTCCTCTGTTGTCCTCTCCTCTGTTGTCCTCTCCTCTGTTGTCCTCTCCGCTGCTGTCCTCTCCTCTGTTTTCCTCTGTTGTCCTCTCCTCTGTTGTCCTCTCCTCTGTTGTCCTCTCCTCTGTTGTCCTCTCCTCTGTTGTCCTCTCCTCTGTTGTCCTCTCCTCTGTTGTCCTCTCCTCTGTTGTCCTCTCCTCTGTTGTCCTCTCCTCTGTTGTCCTCTGTTGTCCTCTCCTCTGTTGTCAACAGTCTACCTGTTGTTGTAAGGCCCTAACAGTCTATCTGTTGTTGTACAGGCCCTAACAGTCTACCTGTTGTTGTAAGGCCCTAACAGTCTACCTGTTGTTGTACAGGCCCTAACAGTCTACCTGTTGTTGTACAGGCCCTAACAGTCTACCTGTTGTTGTACAGGCCCTAACAGCCTTCCTGTTGTTGTACAGGCCCTAACAGCCTACCTGTTGTTGTTGCTGGTCATCTGTTTCATGATCTGACAGTAGATCTCGTCTCTCAGGACCTCGTCCTTGGTGGCTGGCCCAAAGATCTGGTCTGTCAACTCTAGAGGACTCTGTATCTGCTTTGTGGGGTAGTCTCCCATGTACTTCAGGATAGGTAAACACAGGTCAAGGACTGGTAGGAGCAACATCTCTGAAAACTGTATTTGAAGAAACTTGCATGTCATTTGCCATCCTACCACAAAAGACATTGAACACATTTAGACTACAATAAGTGTATCTGGGTCTCCGCATATCATATATATTTTCGTCTTCAGTCTGAATAGAAAGAGAGGTAGCGACAGCGTTTTCTTTTCTCAGTAAGGACATCACTGAAGACCAGAATATGTCACTCTAGATAAGACTACTTGCTAAATTACTAAAAAAAAATGCAATGTTGAGACGATTCCAAAGACGCTCTTGAAGATAATGTTGAAGTCATCTGTCAGTGAGAAGGTGGGAAATCAATTATTAAAGGATATCGGTGAAGGCCAGGCAGGCCCGGTGGCTGAGCTCAGAGTTCCCCGCCAGCTTCTTAAGAAGGGGCTGTTTGATTGGCTCCCTGGACTTGACCCACAGCCTCTCAGGGGCCACGTTCTTAGAGATCACCTGACGGTTCACATCCTTGATGGGCTGCCTGGAGAGACAGACAGAAGCACAGAACATTAAGGAGTTGTTAAAATCAGGATGTTGTCCCATATATATTACTGTATATATATAATATATTATTATATATTACATGTGTTAGTTATATACCATATATATCGAAATATTATTGGCTATACTATTATCACTTTTTCTGTTAATATCGTATTAGAAGTTTCTCTATTATAGGAGAACTGTTACCTGAAGTACTCATAGGAGAACTGTTCCCTGAAGTACTCATAGGAGAACTGTTACCTGAAGTACTCATAGGAGAACTGTTACCTGAAGTACTCATAGGAGAACTGTTACCTGAAGTACTCATAGGAGAACTGTTCCCTGAAGTACTCATAGGAGAACTGTTACCTGAAGTACTCATAGGAGAACTGTTACCTGAAGTACTCATAGGAGAACTGTTACCTGAAGTGCTCATAGGAGAACTGTTACCTGAAGTACTCATAGGAGAACTGTTACCTGAAGTACTCATAGGATAACTGTTACCTGAAGTACTCATAGGAGAACTGTTACCTGTAGTACTCATAGGAGAACTATTACCTGAAGTACTCATAGGAGAACTGTTACCTGAAGTACTCATAGGAGAACTCTTTGAGGGACACGGGGGCCACTCGCTCCACGGTGCCTGTCTCCTTCTGATTGGCTGCCATGATGCTCTTCCTCTGGTCAGGTGACAGGTTAAGAAGACTCTGGAAACATTTCATGTTGACATTTTAGTAATTTAACCCGACTGATAATGATCAGTGTCTTGAAATAAGGAAGGTAAAACAACCACGAATCACAATGAATAAAACCTTCTTCAAAATAGTAGCAGTAAGAGTAAAGTGAAGGATTGATTTCTTCAGCCCATATTTCACCTTAGATAGTAAAACAAGAACACGCGGTCATACCATGACTTCATTGGTGGGTTTGGTGAGAGTGGGCAGGACCAGGATAGCGTCGATGGGTACTGCCCCCGTCTTGCCGGTGCGTTCATTCTTGCCCTTGATCCAGCCGCGGCCGACAGTCAGCTCGTCGTCTTTAATGAGAACTATCAGCTCTCCTTTCTTAAAGCTCAGGAACGTAGGGTCGTCTATATGAGAGAGAGGGAGAGGGAGAGAGGGAGAGGGAGAGGGAGAGAGAGAGAGAGAGAGAGAGAGAGAGAGAGAGAGAGAGAGAGAGAGAGAGAGAGAGAGTTTCATTTCCCAAAATTAGAGAGTGTCATTTCTCCAAATTTGAATCTCTTTTTCGAGGTTTCAAAGACCTCTCTGATGACGATAGGCTACCTGTCCTGTTGGGGGAGGACGCAGAGAGCTGTGGGTTGGCAGCGCACTACATTGTTGACGACCATAAGATGAGGTCTTATCATGACCAATCAACCTGCACATGTCCTCTACTGTATGCTTATTGTTATTGTTCACTGTATGGTTATTTAAACCCTTGGTTATTGTTGTTATAGTTTTAAATGTCCAAAAAGAAAGAAAAGAGAGAGAGAGAGAGAGAGAAACCACAAAAATGGGAAAAACACCACATTTTTATTTATTTTTTTACCTTTATTTAACTAGACAAGTCAGTTAAGAACAAATTCTTATTTTCAATGACGGCCTAGGAACAGTGGGTTAACTGCCTGTTCAGGGGCAGAACGACAGATTTTGTACCATGTCAGCTCGGGGGTTTGAACTTGCGGTTACTAGTCCAACGCTCTAACCACTAAGCTACCCTGCCGCCCAATTGAGACCCTGCATGCAGAATTCTGCAAAAATGTCCTCCATGTACACTGTAAAACACCAAATAATGCATGCAGAGCAGAATTAGGCCGATATCCGCTAATTATCAAAATCCAGAAAAGAGCCGTTAAATTCTACAACCACCTAAAAGGAAGCGATTCCCAAACCTTCCATAACAAAGCCATCACCTACAGAGAGATGAACCTGGAAAAGAGTCCCCTAAGCAAGCTGGTCCTGGGGCTCTGTTCACAAACACAAACACACCCCACAGAGCCCCAGGACAGCAACACAATTAGACCCAACCAAATCATGAGAAAACAAACAGATAATTACTTGACACATTGGAAAGAATTAACATAAAAACAGAGCAAACTAGAATGCTATTTGGCCCTAAACAGAGAGTACACAGTGGCAGAATACCTGACCACTGTGACTGACCCAAACTTAAGGAAAGCTTTGACTATGTACAGACTCAGTGAGCATAGCCTTGCTATTGAGAAAGGCCGCCGTAGACAGACATGGCTCTCAAGAGAAGACAGGCTATGTGCTCACTGCCCACAAAATGAGGTGGAAACTGAGCTGCACTTCCTAACCTCCTGCCCAATGTATGACCATATTAGAGAGACATATTTCCCTCAGATTATACAGATCGACAAAGAATTAGAAAACAAACCCAATTTTGATAAACTCCCATATCTACTGGGTGAAATTCCACAGTGTGCCATCACAGCAGCAAGATTTGTGACCTGTTGCCACGAGAAAAGGGCAACCAGTGAAGAACAAACACCATTGTAAATACAACCCATATTTATGCTTGTTTATTTTCCCTTGTGTCCTTTAACCATTTGTACATCGTTACAACACTGTATATATATAATATGGCATTTGTAATGTCTTTACTGTTTTGAAACTTCTGTATGTGTAATGTTTACTGTTAATTTTTATTGTTTATTTCACATTTGTATATTATCTACTCCACTTGCTTTGGCAATGTTAACACATGTTTCCCATGCCAATAAAGCCCCTTGAATTGAATTATATTGAATTGGAGAGAAACCAGAAATGAATATAGCTGACATACTACTGTACTAAACAAAACAAAGTATGTTAAACTTAAAGACGAAATTTTCGTATGTTGAAACCAACGTATCTAAAACTTGATTAAATTTAGCTAAACATATAAATGTTTCTAAATTATTGGTTGGTGTTTGTCTTACCTTGGTTGACTTCCTGCAGAGCCACAGCATACTGAGAGCGTTCCCTCAGTCCTCCCAGGAACATATGCACCAGCTCTGCTATGTTCCCAGCCATCGCCGCATTCAGAGAGAAGTCTCCCTTCAGAGTCAGGAGACTCACAGACTGGCCAAACGTCTTGCCCTCCCTGAGGGGAGGGAGGAGAATCACTACTGAAACATACTAGTTACCTCGTAACGTCTATCTATAACGTATCCAACACATAATCCAGGGTCATATTCACTACCCAGCTAACCAGGAACATTCCCAGATCGTTAGCTGAGATTCTGTAGTTCGGGTTTTATCTGACATTAGCATGATAACATCCACAAAACATACAGATAATGTTTTTGATAACAAAATCTATTTTTATACAAATAAATATATACACTGCTCAAAAAAAATAAAGGGAACACTAAAATAACAGATCTGAATGTTAGAATCAGTGTTGCTTCCTAAGTGGACAGTTTGATTTCACCGAAGTGTGATTGACTTGGAGTTACATTGTGTTGTTTAAGTGTTCCCGTTATTTTTTTGAGCAGTGTGTATCCTTGGAATGTTCTTCTAAAATTCACTAAGATGTTGTGCACAACGTCTGTAACAACCACCACAAAGCATTCCCCAGACGTTCACATTAGGTTTCCAGGTAGCGTAATAGCACAATGTACCAGTAATGTTTTCCCAGCAAACCAAAATCGAACCTGTGAAAGTTCCTAGAACATTCATTAGGTTGAGGCAAATCTTCCCATGACACAAAAAAACTGTCCAACCACTGTGCAGCCTTTGGCATCCTGGGGGGACGTCCCAAACGGTACCCTATTCCCTACGTAGCGCACTACGTTTGATCAGAACCTTATGGGCCCTATAGTAGTGCACTATATAGGGATTAGGGTGTCATTTGGGACTCACAACCCTGCTCCCAACCACTGCGCACCTTAACTGTGACCTTTAAACCTATAGCTTACTGAGCAGTACCTCATGGTGTTGACCCCAGTGACCTCTGGGTAGGAGAGCTGCAGCAGTCTCCTCTCCTTCTCGTCCAGGAAGGTGATGCCTGTCCAATTGATCGCCACAATGAACTTGTTTTTAGGAAGTGCAGGACCTGGGAATATGTAATAATGGGTTAAACCAGAGGAAGAAACAGAACATCTGCTTCCCAAATCCCATCCTGTTCCCTATATAGTCCACTGCTCTTTTTAACAGAGGCTTTACTAGAGATTACACACAGGTGGATTGTATTTATCCTCATTAGTCATTTAGGTCAACATTGGATCATTCAGAGATCCTCACTGAACTTCTGGAGAGAGTTTGCTTAACTGAAAGTAAAGGGGCTGAATAATTTTGCACGCCCAATTTTTCAGTTTCTGATTTGTTAAAAAAGTTTGAAATATCCAATAAATGTCGTTCCACTTCATGATTGTGTCCCACTTGTTGTTGATTCTTCACAAAAAAATACAGTTTTATATCTTTATGTTTGAAGCCTGAAATGTGGCAAAAGGTCGCAAAGTTCAAGGGGGCCGAATACTTTCGCAAGGCACTGTATATATATATATAGTCCTACCATGTTGGTGTGGGTTCCAGCCCATATATACATATAGTCCTACCATGTTGATGTGGGTTCCAGCCCATATATACATATAGTCCTACCATGTTGGTGTGGGTTCCAGCCCATATATACATATAGTCCTATCATGTTGGTGTGGGTTCCAGCCCATATATATATATAGTCCTACCATGTTGGTGTGGGTTCCAGCCCATATATATATATATATATATATATATATATATATATATATATATATATATATATATATATATATATATTAGTCCTACCATGTTGGTGTGGGTTCCAGCCCATATATATATATATATATATATATATATATATATATATATATATATATATATATATATATATTAGTCCTACCATGTTGGTGTGGGTTCCAGCCCATATATATATATATATATATATATATATATATATATATATATATATATATATATATATATATTAGTCCTACCATGTTGGTGTGGGTTCCAGCCCATATATATATATATATATATATATATATATATATATATATATATATATATATATATATATTAGTCCTACCATGTTGGTGTGGGTTCCAGCCCATATATATATATTAGTCCTACCATGTTGGTGTGGGTTCCAGCCCATATATATATATATATATATATATATATATATATATATATATATATATATATATATATAGTCCTACCATGTTGGTGTGGGTTCCAGCCCATATATATATATATTAGTCCTATCATGTTGGTGTGGGTTCCAGCCCATATATATATATTAGTCCTACCATGTTGGTGTGGGTTCCAGCCCATGCCTTTCTGGCACAAATAATTAAATCTCCCCCGATTGGCTTGATTTAGTTACACATGTATTAACCTATGGAGAGTCCAGGGATATTTTACCCCCGATCTTTATAAGAAATGCCCGTACCAGACACAATTTGGGGTTTTCTGATCCACGCCCCCTACCTTCTTTTTTTTTTACCCCCTAGAGTTGATTTACACATTTATTTTTCAATATAGACAATTTTGACTTTGTGTCTGCGGTAACTAGTGAAAACCGCTGTGCCTGTTGTTCAAACACGTATCTGCCACTCTCATTGGCTAGAATAGTCCCACCTGATCTTGCCTCCTTCCAACTGCCTTCTATTTTGAAGACGTGTATTTTCATTGTTAAAGCGGCCACTACGTTATCTGGTCAAATATAATGGATCATCCGCGACTACATAGGGAATAGGCTGCCATTTTGGACACAAACTAAAGATGTCAAACTCCCTCATGCCAAGGGTTAAATCTGTAATAAGAAGTATGTGAAGGCAAAAACATATTTTTGGGGGGGAGAAGGATGGAGAATTAGGATGTAGCCTGAGATCACTTTATATGAGAGAACCATGTTTTTTTTTTAAACATTTTTTTTATACCTGATAACTTGGCGGCCTCGAAGAACCTGGAGAAGAACAAAGGCCACTTCTGTCGAGCGTAGTCCACCACCTCGGCCTTCACACCCGCCGCTTTCTGCCTGGAGTTGATATATGGACCCTGGTGTATGACAGACCGAGCAGAGGAACATCAGAAGACGCTACACAGTTGGATAGAACATTGTCTTGTCGCACAGTGGAGAAGGAACCAATCATATGAATTCATACAACTGCTCTCTATCACCAGCAAGGACCTTAAAGAAAAATGGCCTGTTAATAAGTAATGTCCAGGGTTCGTATCATTCTATTTCAATTCACACTCTTTCACGAGGAACATTTAACCTGGAATTCAAATTTACCTGCTGAACTGACTGGATTGAAAATGGAATTGACCACAACCCCCATTAATTTTTTTTATTTTATCTTTATTTTACTCGGCAAGTCAGTTAAGAACAAATTCTTATTTTCAATGACGGCCTAGGAACAGTGGGTTAACTGCCTGTTCAGGGGCAGAACGACAGATTTGTACCTTGTCAGCTCGGGGGTTTGAACTTGCAACCTTCCGGTTACTAGTCCAACACTCTAACCACTAGGCTACCCTGCCGCCCCTCCACTCTAGCCACTAGGCTACCCTGCCGCCCCTAATGAGTGATCTGACTCGTGTTTTTGTCCTTACATGTGTATTTTCCTAAATTGTTCAAATAAACTCAAATGATTGAGTCGACTGACCTGAGCATGGGCAGTGCTGACCATCTGAAGCCATTTGTCCTGAGTCTTGGCCTCCAGAAGAGAAGAGTTAATGCAGTCCTGAACCACAGTCTTAGCGTTGTCAAGACTACAGTCGGATCCGTGCTGAACGTAGAAGTGTTTAGCTGACAGCTGGACTATATCGTCATCCTGGAGAGAATGGAGATTAGAAGAGAAAGGACAAAAAGTTCATGTTTAAGTTTTGTTTTTTTAAACTACTTTTGCCGATTTCTGTTAGAAGTTGAAAACGTGTCTTTTGCTTAAACCGGTAACAAAGACTGAAATGGGGTGGAAGCCGAAACAAATCCCATGACTGAAACTTGAGTTGATCTCAGATCAGCTGTCTGGTTTAGCTTGATTAACACCATTACATGACTAGGTAAATATATCAACTATTCTACTATGGAGTTGTCTGGTTTAGCTTGATAACACCATTACATGACTAGGTACAGTGCCTTGCGAAAGTATTCGGCCCCCTTGAACTTTGCGACCTTTTGCCACATTTCAGGCTTCAAACATAAAGATATAAAACTGTATTTTTTTGTGAAGAATCAACAACAAGTGGGTCACAATCATGAAGTGGAACGACATTTATTGGATATTTCAAACTTTTTTAACAAATCAAAAACTGAAAAATTGGGCGTGCAAAATTATTCAGCCCCTTTACTTTCAGTGCAGCAAACTCTCTCCAGAAGTTCAGTGAGGATCTCTGAATGATCCAATGTTGACCTAAATGACTAATGATGATAAATAAAATCCACCTGTGTGTAATCAAGTCTCCGTATAAATGCACCTGCACTGTGATAGTCTCAGAGGTCCGTTAAAAGCGCAGAGAGCATCATGAAGAACAAGGAACACACCAGGCAGGTCCGAGATACTGTTGTGAAGAAGTTTAAAGCCGGATTTGGATACAAAAAGATTTCCCAAGCTTTAAACATCCCAAGGAGCACTGTGCAAGCGATAATATTGAAATGGAAGGAGTATCAGACCACTGCAAATCTACCATCTACACTATATGAACCAGTGACATAGATCACTTGACTTCAAGACTTGACTGTGTAGGGTAAGGTTGCCCTCGTGATGCTAATCTTGGGTCAGTTCTGAATTTTCCCCACTAATTGTGAGAGTCAGGATTGGGGGAAGGAAAGCTGTTCCTAGATCTGTACCTAGGGGGAAAACGTAACCCCAGAGCATTACGTCACCTTGTCACACTTGTACTCTCCGAAGCGTAGTCCCCTGATGATCTGTCTGTAGATGAGGTCTGTGCTGACGGAGTCCTCTTTACAGTCATGCCACGGGGTGAAGATCTCCTTTCTGTAGTAGAGTCGCCAGGGGGCGTGCTGCTCCTGCCCACCCTTCCGTTTCACTTCCTGTTCGCACTGGGAGATGGCGTCCATCACGTGCTCCCGCCCGCTGCCCAGCGACCACACCTGGAGGGGGGTGGGATCAACAGACACCTCATTGACATTACACTAAACACATACCAACACTAAGAACCCTGTCACATTGGTCAACCAGACAGTTTCTCAATTCCAAATCGACTCCCAGTCTCTCGTCTCAAGACGCTCCTTTAGATCGGAAGAGGTCAGCAATACGGCCAAAATGTAATCCGACCTATCAGAAGGCAAAGGTGAAGCCCGTGCCATATCGCTTACACCTTCGGATGTACAGAAGGGGCCTGAGGGTCGAATTCAGGGTGTCTCAAATACCTTTCTGGAAGTAGAGGTCAGAGTAAAACAGTACAGTACTGCTTACCTTTTCATAGATAGCCACGTAGAGAGAGAAGCCGAAGGTGTCTTTGAGGGAGACCTTCTCAGAGAGTAACTGGCAGATCTCCTTGGAGGTGGAGGAGGAGTCTACAGGCAGGCTGATGGTACGACTGTCCATCAGGGTCACAGACACCGCAATGGGCTTCTTAGACTTGGTCGCCTGTCAGTCACCACAAACACAGGTCAGAGGTCAAAGGTTGGAGAAGAGAAAAACTACAGAAGAACTACAAAACGTTTAAACAAAATTGGGATCGTTAAGAAAAGAACACCAAACTGAAACCCTTTTTTTGTTTATGTATTTATTCCACCACAAAATTCAAATCACAGTGAAGTTATCACCAAACTACCACTAACAGGCCCCAAACTACCACTAACAGGTCCCGATCACCAAACTACCACTAACAGGCCCCAAACTACCACTAACAGGTCCAAAACTACCACTAACAGGCCCCAAACTACCACTAACAGGTCCCGATCACCAAACTACCACTAACAGGTCCCAAACTACCACTAACAGGCCCCAAACTACCACTAACAGGCCCCAAACTACCACTAACAGGCCCCAAACTACCACTAACAGGCCCCAAAATACCACTAACAGGCCGCAAACTACCACTAACAGGTCCCAAACTACCACTAACAGGCCCCAAACTACCACTAACAGGTCCCGATCACCAAACTACCACTAACAGGCCCCAAACTACCACTAACAGGCCCCAAACTACCACTAACATGCCCCAAACTACCACTAACAGGTCCCGATCACCAAACTACCACTAACAGGCCCCAAACTACCACTAACAGGCCCCAAACTACCACTAACAGGCCCCAAACTACCACTAACAGGCCCCAATCTACCAATAACAGGTCCCGATCACCAAACTACCACTAACAGGTCCCGATCACCAAACTACCACTAACAGGCCCCCAAACTACCACTAACAGGCCCCAAACTACCACTAACAGGCCCCAAAGTACCACTAACAGGCCCCAAACTACCACTAACAGGCCCCAAACTACCACTAACAGGTCCCGATCACCAAACTACCACTAACAGGTCCCAAACTACCACTAACAGGCCCCAAACTACCACTAACAGGCCCCAAACTACCACTAACAGGTCCCAAACTATCACTAACAGGCCCCAAACTACCAATAACAGGTCCCGATCACCAAACTACCACTAACAGGCCCCGATCACCAAACTACCACTAACAGGCCCCGATCACCAAACTACCACTAACAGGTCCCAGAGAACCCTAAAACGGCATTAAATACCATTGTTGCTGATTGGGTTGAGGACAGCAGTAATAAGCAGGTTATCATTTCAATTTATGAATGCGAAAATCAATGGCTGTTTTAAACGTCAAGATTTAAATAAATAAAAATATAAAAAATATCCCTAGTTCCCTCTCACCTCTAGTTCCAGCCAGCTCGGGGGCTCTCCTCTAACCCCATTGGCTACGGTGCGTCTCAGTCTCTTGGCACAGTAGGGGGCGTAGCCCATCGGGCCGAAGCGAATGAAGCTCTGAAGGAACTGTAGGAAGGGAGAGAGAGTGAGTGATCAGTCAATGTAGGACCTTATTGATCTAGACTAGATCATGGGTCCATTCAGAGTTGTGAAAAACATGAGTCCATTCTGAGTTGTGATAATGCATGGGGCCATTCAGAGTTGTGATAATGCATGGGTCCATTCAGAGTTGTGATAATGCATGGGCCCATTCAGAGTTGTGATAATGCATGGGGCCATTCAGAGTTGTGATAATGCATGGGGCCATTCAGAGTTGTGATAATGCATGGGCAACGTAAATCATTCACTAACCTGGTTTCCACCCAACCTTTTTAAGCGAGTAAATTACAAACGGGATAAAAACAAATGTCACGACGTGCCTGATGGAAACAGCAAATTTGTCTGTAAACTTTCCAACCAAACGTCAACGAAACAAAACGCGCTAGACAAGGTGAGATACTTTTGTGTCGGTAAAATTAGTAATTCGAGAAGTGGAGGAGTAAATGGCTTTTATGCAGAAATATTGATATAATAACCATCACATCGAAGTAAACTTGGAGTTACGCAATGATATGGTGTGTGGTCCCTCCCACTACGACTCAGGGAAACCAAGCAGTTTATTAGGGCTACAGATACAATACGTTACGATCAACTTCTCAGGGTGGTGAAAGTGCACGGTGACGAGCTTGACGATCCTCTCCAATTAATATCCGGGGTCTTATTCTGGTGACACGATGATCGATGCTGGGCTGCCATTTGACTAATGTAACCAATCTCACTTTTCTGTCCGTAATAATCTAACCATGTAGGCTAGCCGACCCGCACTGGATATCTGCGAGGTGTTGGCTAGAACGCAGTGCCAAGACAAGAGTCGCTATATAACAACATGTTTCTTGTGACAAATCCATCAGTGGATTCTGAAAATGCGATGGAAACCCATTTAACTGGTATTTTATTTTACGGAACTGAACCGTAAAAGTTATTTTTATGTGCACTACGTATGCCTTTTATCTGCAAGGACAGGAGGGAGGACCTACCTTGATGAAGCGTTCAGTGGGGGGGAAAATCCCCAGACAGATGGACAGAAGGATCCAACCTCGGTAGAAACTGCTGCGGTTACCGTTCTCCTGCAGCTGCTTACAGATCTGACAATAGATCTCATCTCTATGTGGAGAAAACAGAGGAACAGAGGGAGGGCAAAGAGAGAGGGAGATGAAAGAGAGGGCAAAGAGAGAGGGAGAGGAAAGAGAGGGCAAAGAGAGAGGGAGAGGAAAGAGAGAGGGAGAGGAAAGAGAGGGCAAAGAGAGAGGGAGAGGAAAGAGAGAGGGAGAGGAAAGAGAGAGGGGGAGAGAGAAGAGGGAGATGAAAGAGAGAGGGAGAGGAAAGAGAGGGCAAAGAGAGAAGGAGAGGAAAGAAACAGGGATAGGCAAGAGAGTGGGAGAGGAAAGAGAGAGGGAGAGGCAAGAGAGAGGGAGAGGCAAGAGAGGGAGAGGCAAGAGAGAGGGAGAGGTTAGAGAGAGGGAGAGGTTAGAGAGAGGGAGAGGATAGAGAGAGGGAGAGGTTAGAGAGAGGGAGAGGATAGGGAGAGGGAGAGGTTAGAGAGAGGGAGAGGTTAGAGAGAGGGAGAGGTTAAAGAGAGGGAGAGGATAGAAAGAGGGAGAGGATAGAGAGAGGGAGAGGATAGAGAGGGGGAGAGGATAGAGAGGGGGAGAGGATAGAGAGAGGGAGAGGATAGAGAGGGAGAGGCAAGAGAGAGGGAGAATAAAGAGAGAGGGAGAGGATAGTGAGAGGGAGAGGATAGAGAGAGGGAAAGGCAAGAGAGAGGGAGAGGATAGAGAGAGGCAAGTGAGAGGGAGAATTAAGAGAGAGGGAGAGGATAGTGAGAGGGAGAGGATAGAGAGAGGGAAAGGCAAGAGAGAGGGAGAGGATAGAGAGAGGCAAGAGAGGGGGAGAGGATAGAGAGAGGGAGAGGCAAGAGAGGGCAAAGTGCAGCCGAAGCCACAGCTGAGTCACACACCTGAGGTCTCTTCTGACGATGGCGTAACCCACGATGCTGTGCAGCTTTTCCAGAGCAGTCATTGGCCGGTCGAGGGTGGGTCCCTCTCCTACCAGTATCTCGTCTTCCTCACTGATGGTTTGCACAGTGGGCGGCTTGGAAACCTCTTCTCCTTCCTCTGACTGGGGGGGACACAACACCATACACATCACAAAGATCACTCTATGGTTGCAGGCCGCCTCTCCCACCTCGAGGCTACTCGGTTGTCGCCCCATTTTAATGTTTAGTCCAGATATTGTGGACACTGTTGTGGTTTTACTGGGCCTCTTGATCTTTGGACCCTGGGCTCAGTGCTCAGTTTTAGTCCTAAATTGCACCCTATATAGTGCACAACTTTTTTGACAAGGCCCCAATAGTGCACTATATAGGGAATAGGGTGCCATTTCAGACCCAGTTCTCAGTCTCACCTCTTCCTGGATGATAGAGGGTTTCCTCATGCCCCTAGAGGGAGAGGCTGGGACCTCCTCTGGGATGGAAGAGGTCTTCCTGCCCCCACTCAGCATGTTGGTGAACGTAGAGCCCTTCCTGGCTCGGGGCGTCGCGTCTACAGCCGAGGAGCCCTTCCGGTTCAGTATCACCTGAGGACCACACAGGGAAGTAAACGTTCAGGCTTTATTGGGGTGGTTTCCCGGACACAGATTAAGCTTAGTGTCCTTAGCTTTCAGCCAATCAGCAAGCCAAAAAATGTACGTTTAGACTGTGTTTGTTTGTTTGTTTGTTTGTTTGTTTGTTTGTGTGTGTGTGTGTGTGTGTGTGTGTGTGTGTGTGTGTGTGTGTGTGTGTGTGTGTGTGTGTGTGTGTGTGTGTGTGTGTGTGTCAATGGTGATGTGAATAAAGCTCTGAAAATCACCTCTTCAGGCTTGGCAGACGCCTTACGGTTCCGGGACAGCAGGTCTGTAAAGGTGGAACCCTTCCTCCCTTTAGGAGCAGGTTCCTCTGGTACTGTGGAGACTTTACGGTTTTTCTGGTTCCTCAGAACCCTCTATAAAATACATTCATTCATTAACATGGTCAAAAGGAGAACATTCACAGAAACTGTCGAGAAAACAGTAGAAGAATGAAAAGAAAATGGCGTCCATCATTCTGCTGTGTTTCTTGTCCTGCTGACTAACCCCAGTGGTACTTACCTGATCCAGGCCCACCATGTGGCTCAGCCTCCTGTCCTGTCTCAAGGCCAGGTCCGGATCCAGGGAGTTGTTAACCATGTTTGACCCCCTGAGGCCCCTGGCCCCCTGGCCCTGCACCAGCTTGGGCTCCGGCAGATCCCCCATGAACCTCAGGATGATCCACCAGACTGTCATGGAGGCCTGCAGACAGAGAGAGAGAAAACACAACGAATTAATTGACTTTTTTTTCTTCTTTTTTTCTGTGAACAATTTTTCTATTTAAATGTTTTCTATTAAATGTTCATCAAACAGAGGATCGTAGTCAAATAAAGAAGGAGTTAAAGCAAGTGAAACGTATGGTATTTACTGTTATTAAACAATGGTTCTTTTAAGAAACATTGAAAGCTGAGTTTTAGGAAAGCCTCCGAATGTGTGAAGATCATAAAAGACTATGAGTTCAGAAAACCTTTTGATTTCACAACAATGACGGACACCGTGATGGCACCGACAGTTTTTTCAATGTTCCCGGTCACTTTCGACAAGGCGAATTGGATGGCTTTTTGTTGTTGTTGTTGCTGAACTCTCTCATAAATATATATTTATATATATTTTTTAAATGGGATTTACCACAACATCTCCTTCGTCTTCGTGGTAGAGTAGTGGCTGTCTGAGCCTCTGGCGGATGTGTGTTGGCGTGGCGGCGCCCTGGAAGTACATGGAGGCAAACTTGGAGAAGGAATACTCATCCAGGTCGTCGTAGTCCTCCTCGGGGATGTCCTCTACCATGGGCAGGTCGTCCAGATCCACCTCCTCTGGTCTGGTCCGCTCTCCCTGCTTCTCCAGGTCCTGAAGAAGGAGAAGAAGAAGAAGAAGACAGAGATAATGGATATTGTGACTTTGAGGTCTCGTGAAAACCTTGACTAAAAACAGAATGTGGTTTAACAAGGCTCTGGGACAGTAGCATGGTGTTACAAGGGTTGGAAGCATCATCAAAAGGGGGATGGGACCACAGAGTAAAACAATCTAGAGGGTGCAATTAGGGACAAAAAGGACCGTGATAACAATGCAACACTTGAATGTAGCACCTCTGGTTTTCTAAATCGGTAGGTTGGAACTCATCAACCCTTCACGGATGCTGCAATACCAGTATTTTACCACAATACATCTTACTACATCGATTAGAGAGGTCCTTAACCTTGAATCCAGCTGGAGCTTGTCCCTCCTGCCCTCCCACCATATTGGGCAGGAACCCGAAGATGTCGTCCACCATTTCCTGTGCTGTGATTGATTCTGATTGGGTGCTGGCCTCCTTCTCTTTCTTCTGCTGGAGAACCTGGTTTAAACGTCTTTGCCTCTCCAGGGCTGCCAACTCTTCCTCACGACGCTCCTTAGCTGACAGGAACATCTAGGAACAACAGGAGTTCAGGAACACAGTCAATAACTGATTTAACGAGTCAGTTAGTGAGATTGAATTATTGATTGATTGAAATCAAATCAGTCAAGTCTCTCCTCACGATGCTGATCAGAAATAAGTCAAACAGTCAGGTCAATCAATCAACCAAGCTATTAAGCAATTAAACCATCCAATGTATTTATGAAGCCCCTTTACAACATCAGTTGTCGCAAAGTGTTTAACAGTAATCCTGCCTAGACCCCACACAAAGGGCATAGAACATATATCTAACAGATTAACTCCATTTATTATCAAGAAATACACGCATATACTACACGTACAGTGAACATTTCATCTTGAAAAAAAAGGTGAAGGTGTACGAGAGCTTATCTTACGTCTCTCTTCATCTTCTTCACTTGTTTCCTAGCCAGCATTCCCCTGGTGTTCGTCTGCAAGAGGATCACTGCTCGCCTCTTCCTCTGCCACTCCTTCCTGGCCAGGTACCCCCGTGTCTGTGCCTGGAGTCGGACCGCAGCGACCCTCTTCTGCTGGTAGTGGTGCTGCAGCTGGCGGGCTCGGACCTTCGCCTGCAGACGAGCAAAACCCAGCTGGACCTGGAGGAGAGAAGGCCATAAACTTGTTGTCTGTTTTATTCTAACAGGTTTTGGCTACGCATATGTTTCCTGTTAAACGTTCTTAACAGTCTAATATGTTTCCTGTTAAACGTTCTTAACAGTCTAATATGTTTCCTGTTAAACGTTCTTAACAGTCTAATATGTTTCCTGTTAAACGTTCTTAACAGTCTAATATGTTTCCTGTTAAACGGTCTTAACAGTCTAATATGTTTCCTGTTAAATCTTCTTAACAGTCTAATATGTTTCCTGTTAAAAGGTCTTAACAGTCTAATATGTTTCCTGTTAAACGTTCTTAACAGTCTAATATGTTTCCTGTTAAATGTTCTTAACAGTCTAATATGTTTCCTGTTAAACGTTCTTAACGTTCTTAACAGTCTAATATGTTTCCTGTTAAATGTTCTTAACAGTCTAATATGTTTCCTGTTAAACGTTCTTAACAGTCTAATATGTTTCCTGTTAAATGTTCTTAACAGTCTAATATGTTTCCTGTTAAACGTTCTTAACGTTCTTAACTGTCTAATATGTTTCCTGTTAAATGTTCTTAACAGTCTAATATGTTTCCTGTTAAATGTTCTTAACAGTCTAATATGTTTCCTGTTAAACGTTCTTAACGTTCTTAACAGTCTAATATGTTTCCTGTTAAATGTTCTTAACAGTCTAATATGTTTCCTGTTAAACGTTCTTAACAGTCTAATATGTTTCCTGTTAAACGTTCTTAACGTTCTTAACAGTCTAATATGTTTCCTGTTAAACGTTCTTAACAGTCTAATATGTTTCCTGTTACTCGTTCTTAACAGTCTAATATGTTTCCTGTTACTCGTTCTTAACAGTCTAATATGTTTCCTGCTAAATGTTCTTAACGTTCTTAACAGTCTTGTAATAAGTTTTCGGTGCGTTTACGTTCGTCATTATATATTGCCTTTGATCTCTATGTGGAATGCGTTAACAGCCGGTAACTCACCACTCTGTAGAGCTTTCTGCCTTTGTAGCCTCTCCAGTTTTTCTGAATGACCAGCGCAGAGGACCTCTGTCTCAGGAACTGTCTCCTACATATCGAAGACAAGGACATCTCAATGGACTGTCACATCACAAGACTACAATAGCCTACATCCACAACGGCACCCCTATTCCCTGTATAATGCATTACTTCTGACCAGGGGTCATATGGCTCAATGTAGAGAGACATTATATTCAGCTGCTTGGCCCTATACCATACCGATATTTGTAGCCTCGCAGGACCCTCTGTATCAGAAGGGCTTTCTCATTCAACTCCTTCATTCTCTCCAGCTCCAGCATAGTGTCATGGAAGTCCTGAGATTAGAGGAATGGAAAGCTCTATCAATCAATCCATCCATCCATTCATCCATCCATCCATCCCATTCATCCATCCATCCATTCATCCATCCATCCATCCATCCATCCATCATCCATCCACCTACCCATCCATCCATTCATCCATCCATCCATCCACCCATCCATCCATCCATCCATCATCCATCCACCTACCCATCCATCCATCATCCATCCATCCATACATCCCATTCATCCATCCATCCATTCATCCATCCATCCATCCCATTCATCCATCCATCCATTCATCCATCCATCCATACATCCCATTCATCCATCCATCCATTCATCCATCCATCCATTCATCCATCCATCCATACATCCATCCTCTACCCATCCATCCATCATCCATCCATCATACCATCCATTCATCCATCCATCCACCCATCCATCCATCCATCCATCCACCCATCCATCCATCCATCCATCCATACATCCCATTCATCCATCCATCCATTCATCCATCCATCCATTCATCCATCCATCCATACATCCATCCTCTACCCATCCATCCATCATCCATCCATCCTACCATCCATCCATCCATCCATCCATCCATCCATCCATCCATCCATCCATCCATCAACCACTCCTTCATTCTTTAAACCTGGAACCTGGACAACCATACTATTTAGAGATTAGAGTTATCTGTGAGAGGTCAGCATGGTTACCTTCAGAAATATCTTTGTCTTGCCGGTCTTCCAGTCACCATCTTGTCCAGCAAGAACGGTCTTACAGATCCATTCAGCGCATTTCTGTGGAGATTCCTAGGAAAAATATACATTTTCTTTACCTGCCATGTTATGAAGCTAATTGCAGATCATATTTAACTTCTCTAGGGTAGGGGGTAGCATTCGGAATTTTGGATGAAAAGCATGCCCAAAGTAAACTGCCTGCTACTCAGGCCCAGAAGCTAGGATATGTATATAGAAAACACTCTAAAGTTTCCAAAACTGTTCACTTCTTGGCGCACCAATCCGTTTAGCGGGATAATTTTTATCAACATCCACTGAATTGCAGAGCGCCAAATTCAAATTAAATTACTAAAAATATAAAATTTTCATGAAATCACAAGTGCAATATACCAGCTTAGCTTGTTGTTAATCCACCTGGCATGTCAGATTTCAAAAAAGCTTTACAGCGAAAGCTATCCAAGTGTTTATGTTAGGACAGCTCTCTCAGCAGACAAAACATTACAAACAGCTAGCAGCAAAGTAGATTGGTCACGAAAGTCAGAAAAGCAATAAAATTAATTGCTTACCTTTGATGATCTTCGGAGGTTTGCACTCACGAGACTCTCAGTTACACAATAAATGTTCCTTTTGTTCCATAAAGATTATTTTATATCCTAAATACTTCCATTTGGTTGGCGCGTTTTGTTCAGTAATCCACAGGCTCGTGCAGGTCACGACGAGCAGACGAAAATTCCAAATAGTATCCGTAAAGTTCGTAGAAACATGTCAAACGTTTTTTATGATCAATCCTCAGGTTGTTTTTACAATAAATAATCTATAATATTTCAACCGGACGGTAGCTTTTTTTATTAATAGGCGAGAGAGAGAAAAGGTCTGCTCCAAGCTGCTCACGCATTCAAAAATATAAGGACACACAGATATCCACTGACGTGATGTGATCATTCTGTCTCATTCTTCAGAATAAAAGCCTGAAACTATGTCTAAAGACTGTTCACACCATGTGGAAGCCATAGGGAAAGGAATCTGGTTGATATCCCTTTAAATGGAGGGAAGGCATGCAATGGAACAGAGAGGTTTCAGATAATCAGCACATCCTGGTTGGATTTTCCTCAGGTTTTCGCCTGCAATATCAGTACTGTTATACTCACAGACAATATTTTGTGTTTTCTATCCTAATCTGCCAATTTCATGCAAATTCTAGCTTCTGGGCCTGAGAAATAGGCAGTTTCATTTGGGTACGTTTTTCATCCAAACATCAAAATACTGCCCCTTAGTATCAAGAGGTTAAAATAATGTCTGTGAGTAAAACAGAACTGATATGGCAGGCGAAAACCTGAGGAAAATCCATCCAGGAAGTAGTATTATTTTGAAAGGCTGTTTTTCCATTGAAAGCCTATCCACCATACAAAGACTTAGGACCCAGGTCACAATCTCTATGGCTTCTTCTACACGTGGCCAGTCTTTAGACATTGTTTCGGGCTTTTACTCTGAAAAATGAGGGAGATACAGCACTTTCAATGAGTGGACAGTGGAAATTTCCAGACATGAGTCCAGCAAGCGATCAGGAGTGCGCCTTTCTTGTTTCTCCTTTTCTATTGACGAAGCTTTTGTCCGGTTGAAATATTATTGATTATTTACGACAAAAACAACCTGAGGATTGATTTTAAACATCGTTTGACATGTTTCTATGAACTTTTATAGTACTATTTTGATTTTTCGTCTGTCTGTTGGGACCTCGCTTTGTTCCAATGGATTGCTGAACAAAACGCACCAACAAAACTGAGGTTTTTGGACATAAAGAGGGACATTATCGAACAAAACAAACATTTATTGTGTAACATGGAGTCTTCGGAGTGCAATCATATGAAGATCATCAAAGGTAAGTGATACATTTTATCGCTATTTCTGACTTTTGTTACTCCTCTACTTGGCTTGTTACTGTTTGTAATGATTTGTCTGCTGGGCGCTGTCCTCAGATAATCGCATGGTTTGCTTCGCCGCTAAGCCTTTTGGAAATCTGACACAGCAGTTAGATTAACAAGAAGTTTATATTTAAGCTGGTGTATAACACTTGTATATTTTATGTATGTTTATTATGAGAATTTGAGTTTCACGCTCTGCAATTTCACCGGATGTTGTTTGAGACACAAGATGGAGCAAAGTTGCAGTGACGCAATGAACAACAACAATAACGACAACAACAATATAAACAGCAACATTTCTTCTCACCACTTTGGGGTCACAGAGGCTGCTTTTGAGAAGCACGCGATATCGCTCCAGGAATTCATCGAAGGTGTAGCGGATAGGATAGCCAGCCTTCCTGATCCTAATGGTCTCCATCATCCCAGAGTAGCGCAGCTGACGCATACACAGATCCCTGTCAAACAGCTAAAACAGGGAAGCATACACAGATCCCTGTCAAACAGCTAAAACAGGGAAGCATACACAGATCCCTGTCAAACAGGGAAGCATACACAGATCCCTGTCAAACAGCTAAAACAGGGAAGCATACACAGATCCCTGTCAAACAGCTAAAACAGGGAAGCATACACAGATACCTGTCAAACAGGGAGGCATACACAGATCCCTGTCAAACAGGGAAGCATACACAGATCCCTGTCAAACAGCTAAAACAGGGAAGCATACACAGATCCCTGTCAAACAGTGAAGCATACACAGATCCCTGTCAAACAGCTAAAACAGGGAAGCATACAAAGATCCCTGTCAAACAGGGAATCATACACAGGTCCCTATCAAACAGGGAAGCATACACAGATCCCTGTCAAACAGGGAAGCATACACAGATCCCTGTCAAACAATGAAGCATACACAGATCCCTGTTAAACAGCTAAAACAGGGAAGCATACAGTCCATCTTTAGGCCAGTGGGTCTCATAGGAGAAACAGTTTGAGATAAAAATGGATGTTAAAGTAACTATCAATTGTTTCCATATTTCTATGAAATACCAATATTTAATTACAATATGAGTGAAATATGGTAATTGAGTATGTTCAAAAGCAGATTTTCTGTGTTGGAATCGTGTGGGCGTACACCAACAACAGAATGGTGTGGGAGTACCCCAACATCAGAATGGTGTGGGAGTACCCCAACATCAGAATGGTGTGGGCGTATCCCAACATCAGAATGGTGTGGGCGTACCCCAACATCAGAATGGTGTGGGCGTACCCCAACATCAGAATGGTGTGGGCGTATCCCAACATCAGAATGGTGTGGGAGTACCCCAACATCAGAATGGTGTGGGAGTACCCCAACATCAGAATGGTGTGGGCGTACACCAACAACAGAATGGTGTGGGAGTACCCCAACATCAGAATGGTGTGGGAGTACCCCAACATCAGAATGGTGTGGGAGTACCCCAACATCAGAATGGTGTGGGCGTATCCCACCATTCTGTGGGCGTACCCGAACAACAGAATGGTGTGGGAGTACCCCAACAACAGAATGGTGTGGGCGTACCCCAACAACAGAATGGTGTGGGAGTACCCCAAAAACAGAATGGTGTGGGAGTACCCCAACAACAGAATGCTGTGGGAGTACCCCAACAACAGAATGGTGTGGGAGTACCCCAACAACAGAATGGTGTGGGAGTACCCCAACAACAGAATGGTGTGGGAGTACCCCAACAACAGAATGGTGTGGGAGTACCCAAACAACAGAATGGTGTGGGAGTACCCAAACAACAGAATGGTGTGGGAGTACCCCAACAACAGAATGGTGTGGGAGTACCCCAACATCAGAATGGTGTGGGAGTACCCCAACATCAGAATGGTGTGGGAGTATCCCAACAACAGAATGGTGTGGGAGTATCCCAACAACAGAATGGTGTGGGAGTACCCCAACAACAGAATGGTGTGGGAGTATCCCAACAACAGAATGGTGTGGGAGTATCCCAACAACAGAATGGTGTGGGAGTATCCCAACAACAGAATGGTGTGGGCATATAATGGTCATTAAAAATATGAATGTGAGTAGACCGTTGATTGGCCAGCTCAGCCAGTGAGCCGACATGACATCATGTTCTATGATGAAATAGCAAACATTTTTGAAAACAGTCTGAGATACAAGTTTGAGGTGGGGTTTTAGGAGTCTTTTTTTCTCCAATTTATGTTTTGGCCAGAAATACGAGTATAGGATGAGACAACAACATTATCTGGGTATGAGTTAAGAGAATATGAACTTTTAAAAAGTGTGATTTTTTTTTTTTACTGGACAGTTACAATGAGTGACGGACATTTCAAAACATCATAATTGATTAAGGTGACTGTACTAAAACCATAGAAGTACATATTATCCCTAATTGAATAGGACTTCTGACACACCATAGGCTTCTTGAAGTCGTTGGGCTTAATGCAGCGGATGAAGTAGGGCTGGCAGGCGGTCAAGGTCTTCATCAGGGCGTCTAGGGACTGACGGAACTGGCCGCTCAACGTAGGAGCACGCTTCTTAGCATCAACCGTTAGCTGCTGTAGAGAACGAAAGAGAGTGAAATATATAAAGACAGAAATATAAATATATATATACAGTATACAGAATACACAGTACCAGTCAAATGTTGGGACACACCTACTCATTCCAGGGTTTTTCTTTATTTGTACTATTTTCTACATTTGTAGAATAATAGTGAAGACATCAAAACTATGAAATAAGACATATGGAATCATGTAGCAACCAAAAAAAGTGTTCAACAAATCAAAATATATTTTAGATTTAAGATTCTTCAAAGTAGCCACCCTTTGCCTTGATGACAGCTTTGCGCACTCTTGGCATTCTCTCAACCAGCTTCATGAGGTAGTCACCTGGAATGCATTACAATTAACAGGTGTGCCTTCTTAAAAGTTAATTTGTGGAATTTCTTTCCTTCTTAATGCGTATGAGCCAATCAGTTGTGTTGTGACAAGGTAGGGGTGGTATACAGAGGATAGCCCTATTTGGTAAAAGACCAAGTCCATATTATGGCAATAACAGCTCAAATAAGCAAAGAGAAACAACAGTCCATCAATACTTTAAGACATGAAGGTCAGTCAATACGGAACATTTCAAGTTTCTTCAAGTGCAGTCGCAAAAACCATCAAACGCTATGATGAAACTGGCTCTCATGAGGACCGCCACAGGAAAGGAAGACTCAGAATTACCTCTGCTGCAGGTGATAAGATCATTAGAGTTAACTAACTGCACCTCAGATTGCAACCCAAATAAATTATTCACTGAGTTCAAGTAAAAAACACATCTCAACATCAGCTGTTCAGAGGAGACTGTGTGAATCAGGTCTTGATGGTTGAATTGCTGCAAAGAAAGCACTACTGAAGGACACCAATAAGAAGAAGAGATTTGCTTGGGCCAACAAACACGTGCAATGGACATTAGACCAGTGGAAATCTGTCCTTTGGTCTGATGAGTCTACATTTGAGATTTCTGGTTCCAACTGTCGTGTCTTTGTGAGACGCAGAGTAGGTGAACGGAGGATCTCTGCATGTGTGGTTCCCACCGTGAAGCATGGAGGAGGTGGTGTGATGGTGTGGGGTTGCTTTGCTGGTGACACTGTCAGTGATTCATTTAGAAATCAAGGCACACTTAACCTGCATGACTACCACAGCATTCTGCAGCGATACGCCATCCCATCTGGTTTGCACTTAGAGGGACTATCATCTGTGTAAGGGCTAGTTGGCCAAGAAAGAGAGTGATGGAGTGCTTGATCAGATGACCTGGCCTCCACAATCACCTGACCTCAACCCAATTGAGATGGTTTGGGATGAGTTGGACAGCAGAGTAAAGGAAAAGCAGACAACAAGTGCTCAGCATATGTGGGATTTCCTTAAAGACTGTTGGAAAAGCATTCCAGGTGAAGCTGGTTGAGAGAATGCCAAGAGTGTGAAATGTTGTCATCAAGGCAAAGGGAGTCTACTTTGAAGAATCTAAAATATATAATTATTTGTTTAGCACTTTTTTGGTTACTACAAGAGAGAGGGAAAAACAGAGAGACAGCAACAGAGAGACCGAGACAGAGAGACAGAGAGACAGAGAGACAGAGAGAGACAGAGAAACAGAGAGAGAGAGACAGAGAGACAGCAACAGAGAGAGAGAGAGAGAGACAGAGACCGAGACAGAGAGACAGAGAGACAGCAACAGAGAGACCGAGACAGAGAGACAAGAGAGAGAGAGAGAGACAGAGACCGAGACAGAGAGAGACAGAGAGACAGCAACAGAGAGACAAGAGAGAGAGAGACAGAGACCGAGACAGAGAGAGACAGAGAGAGTGTATGTATTCTTATGCTACTGTATCTGAGTGACTCTAAAATGTAGCTATTTTAAAGCACATTTCCAGCAATTCTACATGTTTTACCACAAGTTTTTAAATATGTTTTACAGTTTAAAAGCAAATTTCCTGATGCCATGTTCTTATGCTACTGTATCCGAGTGACTCAAACATGAAATAAAATCAACGGGTGCCCCATATCATGACATTTTGGGAATTTTTGATTCTCCCTGACTGTCTAGTTTTCACTTTGGGGATTGTTAGTATATATATACATTATCCTTTCTACCTACTCTATAACTGGTTTTAATCGTTTAAACACTGAAAATAATCGATATAGAGGAACCAATGAAGCAGCTTTGACCGCTGGGTATCTGTGTTATATTGATTCTGCTCCAGGGGTTTCCTAGGCCTCTTTCCACGGGGTTCCCAGGGTTCCACTGACCCGTAGAGAGTTCTTGGGAGTGATGGTCATCTTGGGGTTGGCGCTGGCTATCTCGCCATTGGAGGAGAGCTCGTTCTGGAATGCCTGCTTTAGCATCTTATTGGACGATTTCTCCACCAGTTGGATGAGGTCAGTGCTCAGAGCATCTCTGTTCTTCTCAAGGAAACCTAAATAACAACATGAGACTATACTAGTGCTTGTCCCAAATGGCACACTATTCCCTACATAGTGCACTACTTTTGACCAGGGCAAATAGGGAATAGGGTGCCATCTTGGGACGCAGATTACATTATACAGACTTTATAATGATTATATCAAACACAAATAGTGGGCAGGTTGAAATAAGTCAAGTGGATCTCAATCCAACACAGGTACAAACTCTGTCATTACAGTTTAGAGTCTAGCCATACGATGTTTGCGTCTTAATCTTTTGGGATACCTTTTGAATCGTAGTGGACCACCCCGGCGAAATGCTGGATTCCAAACTGGGTGTCATGGTTGTTTTTAGGGGGAACGTAGACATCGCCCTTCCCATGTACCTGGTTCATCTTGTTGATCATGGTAGTATCTGTACCCTAAACAAACAAACAGAGACAGAGACAGATACAGAGACAGACAGAGACAGACAGACAGACAGACAGACAGACAGACAGACAGACAGACAGAACAAAGAACTCGAAGCGTTAGGACCTTTCCACTTGACCGAGCCAGAACGGCCCATAGCGTAAGAGACTATTTCTTGTTTCTGTAGCTTGAGGCAGCTTGATGTACACGAACATCACCTAGACAGGACGCTAGTCTATCACAGGGCCTCACTCGGAATGTTACTTGCACTTTAGAGCTATGGGTCTCTTCCCTGGCCTATCCACAGGGGCTATTCGGGAAGACCTAATAACATACATAGAGGCCTTATAATCAGTTGCACATGAAGTGGGTACTTCAGAGCACAGTGTAATTGGGAAACGGCAACCAAAAGAAGTAGTGTAAGTGTCACTGAATTAATTTGCATCACAAATGGCACCCTATTGCCTATATAGTGCACTACTATAGACCAGAACCCTATGGGCCCTATACTAGTGCACTATATAGGGAATATGGAGCCATAGGGTCCTGGTCTAAAGTAGTGCACTATGTAGGGAATAGGGTGCCATAGCGTCCTGGTCTAAAGTAGTGCACTATATAGGGAATATGGAGCCATAGGGTCCTGGTCTAAAGTAGTGCACTATATAGGGAATATGGAGCCATAGGGTCCTGGTCTAAAGTAGTGCACTATATAGGGAATATGGAGCCATAGGGTCCTGGTCTAAAGTAGTGCACTATATAGGGAATATGGAGCCATAGGGTCCTGGTCTATAGTAGTGCACTACATAGGGAATAGGGTGCCATTTGAGACGTGGTTTTAAAGTACAAGGCGGAGACTAGGTACCTTGGGGAAGTTGCTCTCCTCGTCGATAAGTGCCAGGATGTTAAGAGACTTGTTGGCCAGCACGTCCAGTGTTCTCTGGTTGTCGTTGTATTCGATGTGCTTCCAGACGATGTTCTCGCGGGCGTACTCGTCCTGCTCCAGCTTGAAGACATGCTTCACAAAGAACTGCTGCAGCTGCTCGTTGGCGAAGTTGATGCACAGCTGCTCAAAACTGTAACGTAACGAACGAACGACCCACACAATAATCAAAAGATTGGTTGGGACACACTTTAGGACGATGACTAAAGTCAAAGGCCCGACTGACGTTAGGGAGACTAAAGTCGTAAACTGACAGCTGTGCTGCACGGGTTGCAAAATAGTTGGGAAGAGATTTTCAATGTACTGATTCCATGGCACATGGTTTATGAACCGATATGCAAAACAACGCAGGATTCAAAACTTAGAATTTTTACAAAATTCTTGCAACCAATAGAATGTTATATATATATATACAGTGCCTTGCGAAAGTATTCGGCCCCCTTGAACTTTGCGACCTTTTGCCACATTTCAGGCTTCAAACATAAAGATATAAAACTGTATTTTTTGTGAAGAATCAACAACAAGTGGGACACAATCATGAAGTGGAACGACATTTATTGGATATTTCAAACTTTTTTAACAAATCAAAAACTGAAAAATTGGGCGTGCAAAATTGTTCAGCCCCCTTAAGTTAATACTTTGTAGCGCCACCTTTTGCTGCGATTACAGCTGTAAGTCGCTTGGGGTATGTCTCTATCAGTTTTGCACATCGAGAGACTGACATTTTTTCCCATTCCTCCTTGCAAAACAGCTCGAGCTCAGTGAGGTTGGATGGAGAGCATTTGTGAACAGCAGTTTTCAGTTCTTTCCACATATTCTCGATTGGATTCAGGTCTGGACTTTGACTTGGCCATTCTAACACCTGGATATGTTTATTTTTGAACCATTCCATTGTAGATTTTGCTTTATGTTTTGGATCATTGTCTTGTTGGAAGACAAATCTTCATCCCAGTCTCAAGTCTTTTGCAGACTCCATCAGGTTTTCTTCCAGAATGGTCCTGTATTTGGCTCCATCCATCTTCCCATCAATTTTAACCATCTTCCCTGTCCCTGCTGAAGAAAAGCAGGCCCACACCATGATGCTGCCACCACCATGTTTGACAGTGGGGATGGTGTGTTCAGCTGTGTTGCTTTTACGCCAAACATAACGTTTTGCATTGTTGCCAAAAAGTTCAATTTGGTTTCATCTGACCAGAGCACCTTCTTCCACATGTTTGGTGTGTCTCCCAGGTGGCTTGTGGCAAACTTTAAACAACACTTTTTATGGATATCTTTAAGAAATGGCTTTCTTCTTGCCACTCTTCCATAAAGGCCAGATTTGTGCAATATATGACTGATTGTTGTCCTATGGACAGAGTCTCCCACCTCAGCTGTAGATCTCTGCAGTTCATCCAGAGTGATCATGGGCCTCTTGGCTGCATCTCTGATCAGTCTTCTCCTTGTATGAGCTGAAAGTTTAGAGGGACGGCCAGGTCTTGGTAGATTTGCAGTGGTCTGATACTCCTTCCATTTCAATATTATCGCTTGCACAGTGCTCCTTGGGCTGTTTAAAGCTTGGGAAATATTTTTGTATCCAAATCCGGCTTTAAACTTCTTCACAACAGTATCTCGGACCTGCCTGGTGTGTTCCTTGTTCTTCATGATGCTCTCTGCGCTTTTAACGGACCTCTGAGACTATCACAGTGCAGGTGCATTTATACGGAGACTTGATTACACACAGGTGGATTGTATTTATCATCATTAGTCATTTAGGTCAACATTGGATCATTCAGAGATCCTCACTGAACTTCTGTAGAGAGTTTGCTGCACTGAAAGTAAAGGGGCTGAATAATTTTGCACGCCCAATTTTTCAGTTTTTGATTTGTTAAAAAAGTTTGAAATATCCAATAAATGTCGTTCCACTTCATGATTGTGTCCCACTTGTTGTTGATTCTTCACAAAAAAATACAGTTTTATATCTTTATGTTTGAAGCCTGAAATGTGGCAAAAGGTCGCAAAGTTCAAGGGGGCCGAATACTTTCGCAAGGCACTGTAGATATATATGGGGGATACGACCATCCCAGCTCTGCAGATTCAGCTGCAAAGAGACAGAGTCATTAGATAATTTGTTATTTGTTAGCTGAAGGATGGGACTGGATGGGATTCAGAGATAGATGGGAGGGGTTGAGGGTAGCTGAAGGATGGGACTGGATGGTGGTCAGAGATAGATGGGAGGGGTTGAGGGTAGCTGACGGATGGGACTGGATGGGATTCAGAGATAGATGGGAGGGGTTGAGGGTAGCTGAAGGATGGGACTGGATGGGATTCAGAGATAGATGGGAGGGGTTGATGGTAGCTGAAGGATGGGACTGGATGGGATTCAGAGATAGATGGGAGGGAATGATGGTAGCTGAAGGATGGGACTGGATGGGATTCAGAGATAGATGGGAGGGAATGATGGTAGCTGAAGGATGGGACTGGATGGGATTCAGAGATAGATGGGAGGGGTTGATGGTAGCTGAAGGATGGGACTGGATGGGATTCAGAGATAGATGGGAGTTGTTGAGGGTAGCTGAAGGATGGGACTGGATGGGATTCAGAGATAGATGGGAGGGGTTGAGGGTAGCTGAAGGATGGGACTGGATGGGATTCAGAGATAGATGGGAGGGGTTGAGGGTAGCTGAAGGATGGGACTGGATGGGATTCAGAGATAGATGGGAGGGGTTGATGGTAGCTGAAGGATGGGACTGGATGGGATTCAGAGATAGATGGGAGGGGTTGGGGGTAGCTGAAGGATGGGACTGGATGGGATTCAGAGATAGATGGGAGGGGTTGATGGTAGCTGAAGGATGGGATTAAAAACAAATAAAATATATATATTGTAAAATACATTGTGTACATTTTTTCAAGAAAACCTGGGATTTTTTTTGAAAAGTTAATGGAATTTTGCAACCCTAATTCCCCCTGTGGGAATGAATGAATTATTTTGTGATGGTACAGACCTGTTTTTGTTGAAGTTCTCGAAGCCGAAGATGTCCAGCAGACCGATAGACTGTCTGACGTATTTAGTGTCCTCAGGAGGAGGCTTGAACACAGCCTTGTTGATCTTCCCCACCACCCAGACAAACAGCCTACCATAGATGGCCTGGTGGAAAACAGAGCAACAGAGTATAATACTAGCAAACATTATCATACTGTCCTATTTGCATTGTACATTATCATACATTATCTTAGAGACATTATTATATTATTGCCAAGCATCAAAGATGATAACGTTTATATTTTTAACTAATGACTGAAAAGGTTCACAAAGAAGAGCTTCTGATTTAAACTCCAGATATATTATGATCTTAGTAGGAGCACATGCAGTCCCCTAGCCTGGTCCCAGGTCTGTTTGTGTTGTCTTGTCAACCCCTATGGTCATTACCTAGCCTGGTCCCAGATCTGTTTGTGTTGTCTTGTCAACTCCTATGGTTATTACCTGGTCCCAGGTCTGTTTGTGTTGTCTTGTCAACTCCTATGGTCATTACCTAGCCTGGTCCCAGATCTGTTTGTGTTGTCTTGTCAACTCCTATGTTCATTACCTAGCCTGGTCCCAGATCAGTTTGTGCTGTCTTGTCATTTCATTGTCACTCAATTTGGCAAGACAAGAAGTGGGACCAGTCTCACCTTGACAAATGCGTCTTTGCCGTCCATGGCTTGGGCTGAGGTGAGAGGTTTGGTCACACTCTCCCTGGAGGTCATGAAGGAACGCTGGGTCAGACTCTTCTCCAGGGCCTTGGGGTCCACCTGAACCACACACAGAGAGGGACATTACAGAGGTCAGTGACAGGTTAGTCTGGAGCCAACAGATATCACATGATATTCTTGTGTAACCTATCGTATTCCTGAGAACCGAAAGCAGTTTCCGGGGTACGGAGACATCTAGAACGTCTGGGACTGAGGCCAGTGACAGGCTGGGATTGAGGCTAGTGACATGCTGGATTGAGGCTAGTGACAGGCTGGGATTTAGGCTAGTGACAGGCTAGGATTGAGGCTAGTGACAGGCTGGGATTGAGGCTAGTGACAGGCTGGGATTGAGGCTAGTAACAGGCTGGGATTGAGGCTAGTGACAGGCTGGATTGAGGCTAGTGACAGGCTGGGATTTAGGCTAGTGACAGGCTAGGATTGAGGCTAGTGACAGGCTGGGATTGAGGCTAGTGACAGGCTGGGATTGAGGCTAGTGACAGGCTGGGATTGAGGCTAGTGACAGGCTGGGATTGAGGCTAGTGACAGGCTGGGATTGAGGCTAGTGACAGGCTGGGATTGAGGCTAGTGACAGGCTGGGATGGAGGCTAGTGACAGGCTGGGATTGAGGCTAGTGACATGCTGGGATTGAGGCTAGTGACAGGCTGGGATGGAGTCTAGTGACAGGCTGGGATTGAGGCTAGTGACAGGCTGGGATTGAGGCTAGTGACATGCTGGGATTGAGGCTAGTGACAGACTGGGATTGAGGCTAGTGACAGGCTGGGATTGATGCTAGTGACAGGCTGGGATTGATGCTAGTGACAGGCTGGGATTGAGGCTAGTGACAGGCTGGGATTGAGGCTAGTGACAGGCTGGGATTGAGGCTAGTGACAGACTGGGATTGGTGCTAGTGACAGGCTGGGATTGAGGCTAGTGACAGGCTGGGATTGAGGCTAGTGACAGGCTGGGATTGAGGCTAGTGACAGGCTGGGATTGAGGCTAGTGACAGGCTGGGATTGAGGCTAGTGACAGGCTGGGATTGAGGCTAGTGACAGGCTGGGACTGAGGCCTGTGACAGGCTGGGATTGAGACTAGTGACAGACTGGGATTGATGCTAGTGACAGGCTGGGATTGAGGCTAGTGACAGGCTGGGATTGAGGCTAGTGACAGGCTGGGATTGAGGCTAGTGACAGGCTGGGAGTGAGGCTAGTGACAGGCTGGGATTGAGGCTAGTGACAGGCTGGGATTGAGGCTAGTGACAGGCTGGGATTGAGGCTAGTGACAGGCTGGGATTGAGGCTAGTGACAGGCTGGGATTGAGGCTAGTGACAGACTGGGATTGAGGCTAGTGACATGCTGGGATTGAGGCTAGTGACAGGATGGGATGGAGTCTAGTGACAGGCTGGGATTGAGGCTAGTGACAGGCTGGGATTGAGGCTAGTGACATGCTGGGATTGAGGCTAGTGACAGGCTGGGATTGAGTCTAGTGACAGGCTGGGATTGAGGCTAGTGACAGGCTAGGATTGATGCTAGTGACAGGCTGGGATTGAGGCTAGTGACAGGCTGGGATTGAGGCTAGTGACAGGCTGGGATTGAGGCTAGTGACAGACTGGGATTGGTGCTAGTGACAGGCTGGGATTGAGGCTAGTGACAGGCTGGGATTGAGGCTAGTGACAGGCTGGGATTGAGGCTAGTGACAGGCTGGGATTGAGGCTAGTGACAGGCTGGGATTGAGGCTAGTGACAGGCTGGGACTGAGGCCTGTGACAGGCTGGGATTGAGACTAGTGACAGACTGGGATTGATGCTAGTGACAGGCTGGGATTGAGGCTAGTGACAGGCTGGGATTGAGGCTAGTGACAGGCTGGGATTGAGGCTAGTGACAGGCTGGGATTGAGGCTAGTGACAGGCTGGGATTGAGGCTAGTGACAGGCTGGGATTGAGGCTAGTGACAGGCTGGGATTGAGGCTAGTGACAGGCTGGGATTGAGGCTAGTGACAGGCTGGGATTGAGGCTAGTGACAGGCTGGGATTGAGGCTAGTGACAGACTGGGATTGAGGCTAGTGACATGCTGGGATTGAGGCTAGTGACAGGCTGGGACTGAGGCCTGTGACAGGCTGGGATTGAGGCTAGTGACAGGCTGGGATTGAGGCTAGTGACAGGCTGGGATTGAGGTTAGTGACAGGCTCACCTCCAGAAGTTTCACTGCCATGTTGAAATGATGTGACGTCATGATGTCACAGCTCTCCAGATTATTCAAAATGGTGGCTGGAAGGATCAAAGATACCGAAGTCAGTTACAGTAGGTACTTCAACGGCCCAGTGGATTTGACATGCAAAAAAATGTCTTCCTCCCCAACAGCCCCAAACCATGGCTCTATCTCAACTTGTCTTTCCATGATTCCTCACATCCTGTTTTTATCACCTCCTTCTAAACCTTATTATAGTAGTAGGTCCAAGAAGAGATGAGGGGTTGGGGTAAAGTCCCAATACTAGACCAGGAGAGAGGGGTCGGGGTAAAGTCCCAATACTAGACCAGGATATAGGGTTAAGGGTAAAGTCCCAATCCAGGACCAAGAGAGAGGGGTTGGGGTAAAGTCCCAATTCTAGACCAGGAGAGAGGGGTTAGGGTAAAGTCCCAATCCTAGACCAGGAGAGAGGGGTTAGGGTAAAGTCCCAATACTAGACCAGGAGAGAGGGGTTGGGGTAAAGTCCCAATACTAGACCAGGAGAGAGGGGTTAGGGTAAAGTCCCAATCCTATACCAGGAGAGAGGGGTTAGGGTAAAGTCCCAATCCTAGACCAGGAGAGACGGGTTAGGGTAAAGTCCCAGTCCTAGACCAGGAGAGAGGGGTTAGGGTAAAGTCCCAGTCCTAGACCTGGAGAGAGGGGTTGGGGTAAAGTCTCAGTCCTAGACCAGGAGAGAGGGGTTAGGGTAAAGTTCCAGTCGTAGACCAGGAGAGAGGGGTTGGGGTAAAGTCCCAGTCCTATATCAGGAGAGAGGTGCTAGGGTAAAGTCCCAATCCTATACCAGGAGAGAGGGGTTGGGGTAAAGTCCCAGACCTAGGGCAGGAGAGAGGGGTTAGGGTAAAGTCCCAATCCTATGGCATGAGAAATGGGTTAGGGTAAAGTCCCACTCCTAGGGCAGGAGATGCAAGGAATAGGTTGAATAGAGCAAAAGTATAAAACCCTCACTGATCCTGACCTTCAAAGATATAAACCTCTCCTCCCTGATCCTGATCTTCAAAGATATAAACCTCTCCTCTCCTCCCTGATCCTGATCTTCAAAGATATAAACCTCTCCTCCCTGATCCTGATCTTCAAAGATATAAACCTCTCCTCCCTGATCCTGACCTTCAGACATATAAACCTCTCCTCCCTGATCCTGTCTTTCAAACATATAAACCTCTCCTCTCCTCCCTGATCCCGACCTTCAAACATATAAACCTCTCCTCCCTGACCCTTACCTTCAGACATATAAACCTCTCCTCCCTGATCCTGTCTTTCAAACATATAAACCTCTCCTCTCCTCACTGATCCTGACCTTCAAACATATAAACCTCTCCTCCCTGACCCTGACCATCAGACATATAAACCTCTCCTCCCTGATCCTGATCTTCAAAGATATAAACCTCTCCACCCTGATCCTGATCTTCAAAGATATAAACCTCTCCTCCCTGATCCTGTCTTTCAAACATATAAACCTCTCCTCTCCTCCCTGATCCCGACCTTCAAACATATAAACCTCTCCTCCCTGACCCTTACCTTCAGACATATAAACCTCTCCTCCCTGATCCTGTCTTTCAAACATATAAACCTCTCCTCTCCTCACTGATCCTGACCTTCAAACATATAAACCTCTCCTCCCTGACCCTGACCATCAGACATATAAACCTCTCCTCCCTGATCCTGATCTTCAAAGATATAAACCTCTCCTCCCTGATCCTGATCTTCAAAGATATAAACCTCTCCTCACTGATCCTGACCTTCAGACATATAAACCTCTCCTTCCCGATCCTGTCTTTCAAACATATAAACCTCTCCTCTCCTCCCTGATCCTGATCTTCAAAGATATAAACCTCTCCTCCCTGATCCTGATTTTCAAAGATATAAACCTCTCCTCCCTGATCCTGACCTTCAGACATATAAACCTCTCCTTCCCGATCCTGTCTTTCAAACATATAAACCTCTCCTCTCCTCCCTGATCCTGATCTTCAAAGATATAAACCTCTCCTCCCTGATCCTGACCTTCAGACATATAAACCTCTCCTCCCTGATCCTGACCTTCAAACATATAAACCTCTCCTCCCTGATCCTGACCTTCAAACATATAAACCTCTCCTTCCCGATCCTGTCTTTCGAACATATAAACCTCTCCTCTCCTCCCTGATCCCGACCTTCAAACATATAAACCTCTCCTCCCTGACCCTGACCATCAGACATATAAACCTCTCCTCTCTGATCCTGACCTTCAAACATATAAACCTCTCCTCCCTGATCCTGACCTTCAGACATATAAACCTCTCCTCCCTGATCCCGACCTTCAAACATATAAACCTCTCCTCCCTGATCCCGACCTTCAAACATATAAACCTCTCCTCTCTGATCCTGTCTTTCAAACATATAAACCTCTCCTCTCCTCCCTGATCCCGACCTTCAAAGTGGACGTTTCCCAGGTGCAGAATGGCGGCCAGCAGTTTGTTGATCTCCCAGGAGTCATTCTCAGAGAACATCAGGATCTTCATGGCCGAGCGGAAGTGGGCGTACTCCTTAATGTCATCACGCCCGTCGCAACTGGTGCAGTTACCCTGACAACGCAGAACGACAACAACCAGGCTCAGAACAAGGATGATACTGATGCATTTTGGACCTGGTCCCCATTTACATCAACTCATACAAAAGCACTGTTCGTTTTTATTTCATCTTTATTATTTTTTTGGTGTGAATTTTACCCCCTTTTTCTCCCCAATTTCGTGGTATCCAATTGTTTTAGTAGCTACTATCTTGTCTCAACGCTACAACTCCCGTATGGGCTCGGGAGAGACGAAGGTTGAAAGCCATGCGTCCTCCGATTCACAACCCAACCAAGCCGCACTGCTTCTTAACACAGCGCGCATCCAACCCGGAAGCCAGCCGCACCAATGTGTCGGAGGAAACACCGTGCACCTGCCAACCTTGGTTAGCGTGCACTGCGCCCGGCCCGCCACAGGAGTCGTTGGTGCGCGATGAGATGAGGATATCCCTACTGGCCAAGCCCTACGTCGCCCCACGGACCTCCCGGTCGCGGCCGGTTACGACAGAGCCTGGGCGCAAACCCATGGTCTCTGGTGGCACAGCTGGCGATGCAGTACAGCGCCCTTAACCACTGCGCCACCCGGGAGGCCTTAATTGAATCTTTATTTAACTAGCCATAAGGGATTTAAGTTTATTCTATCCCAGGTGTTGGTAGTAGTACCAATGAGGTCCATAAACACAATACATGTAAATACAAACTATTAGCATATACACTGAGTATACCAAACATTAAGAACACCTTCCTAATATTGTGCTGTCCCATGTTGACTCCAATGCTTTCCACAGTTGTGTCAAGTTGGCTGGATGTCCTTTGGGTGGTGGACCATTCTTGATACACACAAGGAAAACTGTTGTGTGTGGAAAAACCCAGCAGCGTTGCAGTTCTTGACACAAACTGGTGTGCCTGGCTCCAACTAACATACCTCGTTCAAAGACACTTAAATATTTTGTCTTGCCCGTTCACCCTCTGAATGGCACACACACACAGTTCATGTCTCAATTGTCTCACAATTTTAAAATCCTTCTTTAGCCCGTCTCCTCCCCTTCACCTCCACTGATTGAAGTGGATTTAACAAGTGACATCAATAAGAGATCATAGCTTTCACCTGGATTCACCTGGATTCACCTGGTCAGTCTGTCATGGGAAGAGCAGGTGTTCCTAATGTTTTGTCCACTCTGTGTATATGTCTGTGTTGTTACCATGGTGAGGTAGTTGTACTACATAGTCACGTGTGTGATTGTTACCATGGTGAGGTAGTTGTACTCGGAGGCGTTGCCTAGAGACAGGATCTTCTTCTGTTCAGCTGGCATCCCCATCAACATACAGTAGAAAATGTGGTAGTTCCTCTCCTCAGGGGCCTGACAAACAAACACCCCTTTAATTGTCACACCACTTTAATTGTAACACCCCCTTTAACTGTAACACCCCTTTAACTGTAACACCCCTTTAATTGTCACACCCCTTTAACTGTAACACCCCTTTAACTGTAACACCCCTTTAATTGTCACACCCCTTTAACTGTAACACCCCTTTAACTGTAACACCCCTTTAATTGTCACACCCCTTTAACTGTAACACCCCTTTAATTGTCACACCCCTTTAACTGTAACACCCCTTTAACTGTAACACCCCTTTAATTGTAACACCCCTTTAACTGTAACACCCCTTTAATTGTCACACCCCTTTATTTGTCACACCCCTTTAATTGTAACACCCCTTTAATTGTCACACCCCTTTAATTGACACACCCCTTTAATTGTAACACCCCTTTAATTGTAACACCCCCTTTAATTGTCACACCCCTTTAATTGTCACACCCCTTTAACTGTAACACCCCTTTAACTGTAACACCCCTTTAATTGTAACACATATTTATTGACATTCTCTCATGGATGTAAATGTACGTATGGAATGTAAATCCATGTCTCCTACCTGTCTGCAGACGCGAGACTTCTCCAAGAGGTACTGTTCTATCTTAGCCCCTTCGATGGCCCCGCCCTTAGTGAAGTTAATGTCGATGTACTTCCCAAAACGACTGGAGTTGTCATTGCGGATGGTTTTGGCATTACCAAAGGCTGAAAGAATAAGCAGAAGTTAAAATATGTTTGTAAGGTAGTGAAAAAAATATAATAAAAATGTAATTAAAAAGGGACCACAGGTCCACAGGGAGAACAGATTGAAATCACATTCATTGATTATTCTGGTGCAAGAAGATCCAAGCCTGATGAACGCATGAATCAATCAATCAAATCAAATCAAAGCCTTTACCCTCCAGTATAGGGTTAGCCTCCAGAATCTGTTGTTCTATCCAGGAGTGTTGTCCGCTGACAGCAGCTAGGAACTGCAGCATTAACTTGGTGCTCTCGGTCTTTCCCGCTCCAGACTCGCCACTGAAACACACAGGGAACATTGTTTTTTTAAAAGGCTATTACTGTCTAAATGTACTCTTCTAGTTGATTTTATCATGGTGCATGGCCCCACACACACAGGGAACAGTCTAAATGCACTCTTCTAGGTGATTTTATCATGGTGCATGGCCCCACACACACAGGGAACAGTCTAAATGTACTCTTCTAGTTGATTGTATCATGGTGCATGGCCCCACACACACAGGGAACAGTCTAAATGTACTCTTCTAGGTGATTTTATCATGGTGCATGGTCCCACACACACAGGGGACAGTCTAAATGTACTCTTCTAGTTGATTTTATCATGGTGCATGGCCCCACACACACAGGGAACAGTCTAAATGCACTCTTCTAGTTGATTTTATCATGGTGCATGGCCCCACACACACAGGGGACAGTCTAAATGTACTCTTCTAGTTGATTTTATCATGGTGCATGGTCCCAAACACACAGGGAACAGTCTAAATGTACTCTTCTAGGTGATTTTATCATGGTGCATGGCCCCACACACACAGGGAAGAGTCTAAATGTACTCTTCTAGGTGATTTTATCATGGTGCATGGTCCCACACACACAGGGAACAGTCTAAATGTACTCTTCTAGGTGATTTTATCATGGTGCATGGCCCCACACACACAGGGAACAGTCTAAATGTACTCTTCTAGGTGATTTTATCATGGTGCATGGCCCCACACACACAGGGAAGAGTCTAAATGTAGTCTTCTAGGTGATTTTATCATGGTGCATGGCCCCACACACACAGGGAAGAGTCTAAATGTAGTCTTCTAGTTGATTTTATAATGGTGCATGGTCCCACACACACAGGGAACAGTCTAAATGTACTCTTCTAGTTGATTTTATCATGGTGCATGGCCCCACACACACAGGGGACAGTCTAAATGTACTCTTCTAGTTGATTTTATCATGGTGCATGGCCCCACACACACAGGGAACAGTCTAAATGTACTCTTCTAGTTGATTTTATCATGGTGCATGGTCCCACACACACAGGGGACAGTCTAAATGTAGTCTTCTAGTTGATTTTATCATGGTGCATGGCCCCACACACACAGGGGACAGTCTAAATGTACTCTTCTAGGTGATTTTATCATGGTGCATGGCCCCACACACACAGGGAAGAGTCTAAATGTAGTCTTCTAGTTGATTTTATCATGGTGCATGGCCCCACACACACAGGGAAGAGTCTAAATGTACTCTTCTAGGTGATTTTATCATGGTGCATGGCCCCACACACACAGGGAAGAGTCTAAATGTACTCTTCTAGTTGATTTTATCATGGTGCATGGCCCCACACACACAGGGAACATTCTAAATGTACTCTTCTAGGTGATTTTATCATGGTGCATGGCCCCACACACACAGGGAACAGTCTAAATGTACTCTTCTAGTTGATTTTATCATGGTGCATGGCCCCACACACACAGGGGACAGTCTAAATGTACTCTTCTAGTTGATTTTATCATGGTGCATGGCCCCACACACACAGGGAACAGTCTAAATGTACTCTTCTAGTTGATTTTATCATGGTGCATGGTCCCACACACACAGGGGACAGTCTAAATGTAGTCTTCTAGTTGATTTTATCATGGTGCATGGCCCCACACACACAGGGGACAGTCTAAATGTACTCTTCTAGTTGATTTTATCATGGTGCATGGTCCCACACACACAGGGAAGAGTCTAAATGTACTCTTCTAGTTGATTTTATCATGGTGCATGGCCCCACACACACAGGGAACAGTCTAAATGCACTCTTCTAGTTGATTTTATCATGGTGCATGGCCCCACACACACAGGGAACAGTCTAAATGTACTCTTCTAGTTGATTTTATCATGGTGCATGGTCCCACACACACAGGGAAGAGTCTAAATGTACTCTTCTAGTTGATTTTATCATGGTGCATGGCCCCACACACACAGGGAACAGTCTAAATGTACTCTTCTAGTTGATTTTATCATGGTGCATGGTCCCACACACACAGGGAACAGTCTAAATGTACTCTTCTAGTTGATTTTATCATGGTGCATGGCCCCACACACACAGGGAACAGTCTAAATGTACTCTTCTAGTTGATTTTATCATGGTGCATGGCCCCACACACACAGGGAAGAGTCTAAATGTAGTCTTCTAGTTGATTTTATCATGGTGCATGGTCCCACACACACAGGGAACAGTCTAAATGTACTCTTCTAGGTGATTTTATCATGGTGCATGGCCCCACACACACAGGGAAGAGTCTAAATGTAGTCTTCTAGTTGATTTTATCATGGTGCATGGTCCCACACACACAGGGAACAGTCTAAATGTACTCTTCTAGGTGATTTTATCATGGTGCATGGCCCCACACACACAGGGAAGAGTCTAAATGTACTCTTCTAGTTGATTTTATCATGGTGCATGGTCCCACACACACAGGGGACAGTCTAAATGTACTCTTCTAGGTGATTTTATCATGGTGCATGGCCCCACACACACAGGGAACAGTCTAAATGTACTCTTCTAGTTGATTTTATCATGGTGCATGGTCCCACACACACAGGGGCAAAAAAAAAACGTGTTGAATCAAAAAGTTTTTTCCACTTCAATTTTCCACCAAAGAAAATCAATATGAGGACGTTTGAATCAATGTTGAAAACTGATTGCATTTAATTTTTTGTTGTTGTTTTCAGTGGCGACCCGTCATTCTCAACTACCTGGTTAAATAAAGGTTAAATTTAAAAATATTCAGGGCAGGTGGGGCAGATTATAAATATTATTATTAATTGATTTTTGTGGGGGGGGGGGGGGGCATACGGGGGGGGGGGGCATATTCTGGCATACGTGTCACATATCAGTTTGCAAACAATGTAAACAAATATATACATGTCAGTTAATAAAGCTGCATACAAACATGGACTCTGTTTTCTTGAGGCAGTTCTGTTGGGACACTAACAGTTTGTCACCGTTACAGAGCAATTCATGTGTTGTGCAGTGGCTTTGCTGACATGCATCCTTCTGTTGTTGTTGTTTTCCCCCCAACAAGATCGACGTGCTAAAACCGCCACGGGTTGTTTTAAGGCTACATCAACTTTTGACCTAAACCCAATGACATGTTACGTGTTTTTGTTATTGATTTCACCTTGAAATCAAGTTAGTTGACAACTCCACCAAATCTAGTTGAACTGATGTGTGTATACAACCTCCCTCTCCTCCCCCTCTCACCCATCTGCCCCCTCTCACCCCTCCCTCCTCTCCTCCCTCTCCTCCCTCTCTCCCCTCCCTCCCCCCCTTCCTCCCTCTCCCTCCTCTCCTCCCTCCCTCCTTCCTCCCCCTACCTCTCCTCCCCCCCCCCCCCCCTCCCTCCCCCCCCCCCCCCCTCCCTCCCTCCCTCTCCCCCCTCTCCGACCTGATGACACAGCACTGGTCCTTCTTGTTGCGTCTCATGTTGAAGAAGCAGCTGTCTGCGATGGCGAACACGTGTGGCGGCAGCTCTCCCAGCCGGCGGTCCGTGTACAGATGCACCTGCTCTGTAGTATAGAGAGGCAGCAGCTGGTACGGGTTCACTGCCACCAGAATGGAGCCTGTGTAAGTCTAGACACAACACAGAGAGAGGAACGTTGCGGCTGTCACACACGCAGTGGTACTGAGATGGGTGATGTGAGTGTCTGTTATTGTGTGAGAATGAGAGAGACGTTATCCGTCAGAACGCGGCACCACTGATGAAAAGAGTGTGTGTCCAACAACACCATTCCATTAAAACAACATTCAGTAACGCTACAGTATAACCCTTAGTCTCGCTTGCCTGAGAAAGAGGCTATACAATCTCCTCCAGCCAGGACACAGCGCAGAGAGGCTACTCAGTCAAGGAAGTGTTTATGATTTACTGTCCAGATACCATGACAACCAGACAACCAATGGTTTGACATTTAAAGGCCCAGTGCAGTCAGAATTCAGTTTTTTTTTTTTTTATCTGTGTTTTATCTCATATTGTACAACAGCTTTTTAAAAATGTATTTTTTTATCAGTGTTATTTCCTGACAGTTGCTGGTTGAAAATACAATCTACACTGGACCTTCTAATCAGCAGGTCTGCAGGAGGGCGGGAGTCTCGGCTATCCATGGCGACGTCACCAGGCACTGAATTGACTCATTGACCAATAATATAGACAGTTCCAAACCTCTCTGCCAATAACAGCTAGTTTTCAGTTTCCCCCTCCCCCCCCCTCCCCCCTCCCACTCAGACCATTCCCAGACAGTCCTAGCAAAAGTCTTGCTTGAAAAATAGTTTTTTTTGTGTTTGTTGCCCATTTCAATAGAAATCTATTACGGTAAAGTAAGAAATGATTTGATAATTGAAATAAAAACATTTGCATTGGGTCTTTTTTTTACCCAGTTATGATACTAAAACCTACTATCTATAAGGTTAGAAAGTCACTGCAATGGGTTTGGTGTTCAGAAGCCACATCACATTTCATGTTTGCAACGTTATATAAAATATCAAACCAAACATCGTCCCCTGTTTTCTATATTTCAAACAAGTCCTGATTCATGAAAGCAAGCAGACAAACAGTGGTTTAGGGTGTTGGCAGCTTGGCAGGGCAACACTGGAACGTTCTCATTCAACACATAAGAGGAACATTAGTCTCTATGGAGACAAACACCAGTGTGATTATCCTAACTACAGGGCAAAGTCTATCTATCTGTCACAGACAGAGCATTCACTTCAGCCAGAGAGGAATACTGTGCTGAGTCTCCATTAGAGCCTAAACCACCAGTCATCATGAACAAACTAGTTATATATAATTGATTGTGAATGGGGTTCTTTTTAACCAAGAAGATGACAGTTGAGTCTTTGCATAATGTTTGATCACTTATGATCAGTGGTCTGTCAATAAAAACACATGTGGTTCTACCTGACTCTACCAGACTCTACCTGGTTCTACCAGACTCTACCCGGTTCTACCAGACTCTCCCCGGTTCTACCAGACTCTACCCGGTTCTACCAGACTCTACCCGGTTCTACCAGACTCTACCTGGTTCTATCAGACTATACCAGACTCTACCTGCTTCTACCAGACTCTACCTGGTTCTTCCAGACTCCACATAGTTCTACCAGACTCCACCTGACTCTACCCGGTTCTACCAGGTTCTACCAGACTCTACCCGGTTCTACCAGACTCTGCCTGGTTTAACCGAACTCTACCTGACTCTACCTGGTTTAACCAAACTCTACCAGACTACCAGGTTCTCCCTGGTTCTACCAGACTCTACCCGGTTCTACCAGACTCTACATGACTCTACCAGACTCCACATAGTTCTACCAGACTCCACCTGACTCTACCCGGTTCTACCAGGTTCTACCAGACTCTACCCGGTTCTACCAGACTCTGCCTGGTTTAACCGAACTCTACCTGACTCTACCTGGTTTAACCAAACTCTACCAGACTCTACCCGGTTCTACCAGACTCTACATGACTCTACCAGACTCTACCCGGTTCTACCCGACTCTACCCGACTCTACCTGGTTTAACTGGTCTACCTGGTTCTACCCGACTCTACCTGGATTAACCGAACTCTACCTGACTCTACCTGGTTCTACCCGACTCTACCTGATTTAACCGAACTCTACCTGGTTCTACCCAACTCTACCTGGTTCTACCAGACTCTACCCGGTTCTACCCGACTCTACCTGGTTTAACCGAACTCTACCTGACTCTACCTGGTTTAACCGAACTCTACCTGACTCTACCTGGTTCTACCCGACTCTACCTGGTTTAACCGAACTCTACCTGGTTCTACCCGACTCTACCTGGTTCTACCAGACTCTACCCGGTTCTACCCGACTCTACCTGGTTTAACCGAACTCTACCTGACTCTACCTGGTTTAACCGAACTCTACCAGACTCTACCAGACTCCACCTGGTTCTCCCTGGTTCTACCAGACTCTACCCGGTTCTCCCTGATCTACCAGACTCTACCTGGTTCTCCCTGGTTCTACCAGACTCTACCCGGTTCTCCCTGATCTACCAGACTCTACCTGGTTCTCCCTGGTTCTACCAGACTCTACCCGGTTCTACCTGGTTTAACCGAACTCTACCTGACTCTACCTGGTTCTACCAGACTCTACCTGGTTCTACCCGACTCTACCTGGTTTAACCAAACTCTACCTGACTCTACCTGGTTCTACCTTTCACACATCTCAGCTGGGGGGGGGGGGGGGGGGGGGGGGGGGGGCAATGATTGTTTTAAGAACTTAGCAGGGTGGATTACAGATACAATGAAATGAATAGGGACTAAATAACTGATATAATACACCACAATATATGTATGTAATATACTAACATAGATGATCCCGTCCTTGTGTCGGACCAGGAGGTTCCTGAGGAGCCCGGCCTCGTTGAGGTCTCCCAGTCTGATCATATCGTCCACTCCGTTAACAGACGTAGGGTGCATGGGCCGGAATCCTTCCTCTTTCTTCTTGTTGATCTCATGCTCCTGCAACGATCAATGACACTATCACAATATATCACAATATATCACAATATCAGGAGAAATATTTCAAAGATTTCATAGACAAAAAAAAACAAAAAAACATCCAGCTCTTCATTTCACTTTAAATAACCCAAAAAATAAATCAATCAATAAATGTCCTCATGAGAAGTTATTGGTGGTTCAAGGCAAAATAGTAAACAGAAACACGCCCAAAAAGAGGACATTACACGTAACAATATTTCACAAAATCATTCAGGTGTACAGGACAGGTACAGTACCTTCCAGTAGACAGTTAGGAGATACAGGTAGGTATTGGACAGGTAACTAGGTACAGTACCTTCCAGTAGACAGTTAGGAGATACAGGTAGGTATTGGACAGGTAACTAGGTACAGTACCTTCCAGTAGACAGTTAGGAGGTACAGGTAGGTATTGGACAGGTAACTAGGTACCTTCCAGTAGACAGTTAGGGGGTACAGGTAGGTATTGGACAGGTAACTAGGTACAGTACCTTCCAGTAGACAGTTAGGAGGTACAGGTAGGTATTGGACAGGTAACTAGGTACAGTACCTTCCAGTAGACAGTTAGGAGGTACAGGTAGGTATTGGACAGGTAACTAGGTACAGTACCTTCCAGTAGACAGTTAGGAGGTACAGGTAGGTATTGGACAGGTAACTAGGTACCTTCCAGTAGACAGTTAGGGGGTACAGGTAGGTATTGGACAGGTAACTAGGTACAGTACCTTCCAGTAGACAGTTAGGAGGTACAGGTAGGTATTGGACAGGTAACTAGGTACAGTACCTTCCAGTAGACAGTTAGGAGATGCAGGTAGGTATTGGACAGGTAACTAGGTACAGTACCTTCCAGTAGACAGTTAGGAGATACAGGTAGGTATTGGACAGGTAACTAGGTACAGTACCTTCCAGTAGACAGTTAGGAGGTACAGGTAGATATTGGACAGGTAACTAGGTACCTTCCAGTAGACAGTTAGGAGGTACAGGTAGGTATCGGACAGGTAACCAGGTACAGTACCTTTCCTTCATCATCGAAGAGCTGCAGCTTTCCAGTGTCGGTCAGCTTGACCTCAGCTCCGATGGCCACTCCCTGCCCGGAGTCTACCCACACCCATTCACCCTGGGGGGTGGACATAGTCAATACTAAGAATACTGGACTACATACTGAGATAAAACTATGGAAAATTCACCTACACAGACATGCTATGAAAGACATTGCGTCAAATCCTTTTAACTATTCTCCCGAAATAATGTTTAAATTCAGTCTGTGACATATTTTCTGTCAAAGACAATGTTGAGGATAGATCCTGTTACTAATCATACAAGCTCATCTCAAACATTTTGTACGAGAAGAGTACGGTAATAGGTATCTTACCTTCCTCAAAACCACCATGATTAAAAAATGTCTTGTCTCCAATCTATAGATTTAGAGAGAAAAGGTGTGTATGAATCCATATCGTATGGAAAGTGCACTACGAAGTGCACTATCTTTGACCAGAGCCCTATTGGGCCCTGGTCAAAATGTATTGCACTATCCTGGGAATAGTGTGACATTTTGGATACAGACAATATATCAGTGGTATAAAATGGCTGCCATGTCAGCCAAGACCACTCCCTTTTTACAGTAAAACAATATTGACACATTGTGACAGCTGATGGTTAAGGCCTTGTGATTCCTGCTCCAATAAATTTAATTTAAGTTTAGGTTTCAATGTCTCGTATGAAATCAAATGATTCAATAGAATCTGAATCCCATTTAAATCCCATTAAGAATCAAATCCCATTTAAATCCCATTAAGAATCAAATCCCATTTAAATCCCATTAAGAATCAAATCCCATTTAAATCCCATTAAGAATTAAATCCCATTTAAATCCCATTAAGAATCAAATCCCACAACAACGCATGTGGACATGTTAAAGCATGTATTCATATGACATGTATATCTTATCACTGGTACATTATGGCTGTCGTCACACCACCATTAGAAGAATCAAAATAACTTAAGACAATTACGGTTCAAACCACCCACTATAGCAGCCCATGGTTTACCTGTAGAGGATATATTGCTGTAGAGGTCTATTAGAAAGCTCTCCCTGGTCCTGTAGACAGTTCAGTCCTCAGCCACCGTTCAATTGTCTGTCCTGTCCAGTCCACCAAGAGAAATATAAAAGAGACAGTACTGTGAACCAGGAAACAGGAGGACAGTGAGCTATGCCAGCACAGCACAGCCAGCACCCCTTTATGGCCTGAAGACTTTGATCTCAGACACCCAGCACAGGAAATAATCAGGGCAGTTACAGTCAACGCATGGCAGGTAGGTCCAGTGGAGGTAACACCCAGCACAGTTACCCTGACGGGAAGGCCCATCCCGAGGAAGGCCCAACCCGAGGAAGGCCCAACCCGAGGAAGGCCTAACCCGAGGAAGGTCTAACCCATGGAAGGCCTAACCCGAGGAAGGCCTAACCCGAGGAAAGCCTAACCCGAGGAAGGCCTAACCCGAGGAAGGCCTAACCCGAGGAAGGCCTAATCCGAGGAAGGCCTAACCCGAGGAAAGCCTAACCCGAGGAAGGCCTAACCCGAGGAAGGCCTAACCCGAGGAAGGCCTAACCCGAGGAAGGCCTAATCCGAGGAAGGCCTAACCCGAGGAAAGCCTAACCCGAGGAAGGCCTAACCCGAGGAAGGCCTAACCCGAGGAAGGCCTAACCCGAGGAAAGCCTAACCCGAGGAAGGCCTAACCCGAGGAAGGCCTAACCCGAGGAAGGCCTAACCCGAGGAAAGCCTAACCCGAGTTGGCCCACCCTAAGGTCTAAAGGGAAGGGATACCTTATATCAACCAACCCCATCTCAAACCTTTCTCTTTGTAGCATCACAGTTTCTATTTCAGCATTAGGATAGGTGGTGTCGTCAAACCTCTGTGAGTAACAGGAAAGGCATGTAAAAGAGGGCTGTAAAAAAGCAGCCTAATAAAATGTGAATTACATTATATTAAAGTGGGATTGCTACACTAAATGTATCATAAACCATGTTGATTAAGTTAACTGCAGTGCCTTCAGAAAGTATTCATACCCTTTGACTTATTCCACATTTTATTGTGTTACAGCCTGAATTAAAAATGGATTAAATAGTTATTTTTTTCTCTCTCACTCATCTACACACAAAATAATGAAAAAGTGAAAATACGTTTTTTAGACATTTTTACAAATGTATTTAAAATTAAATACAGTAAGTATTCGCACCTTTTAGTCAAAACTTTGTAGAAGCACCTTTGGCAACGATTACAGATGTGAGTCTTTCTGGGTAATTCTCGAAGAGCTTTCAACACCTGGATTCTGCAACATTTGCCCATCAATCTTTAAAGAAATTCTTCAAGATCTGTCAAATTGGTTGTTGATCATTGCTAGACAACAATTTTCAGGTCTTGCCACAGATTTTCAAGTAGATTTAAGTCAAAACTGTAACTCAGCCACTCAGGAACGTTCACTGTCTTCTTGATAAGTAACTCCAGTGTAGATTGACCTTGTGTTTCAGGTTGTTGTCTTGCTGAAAGGTGAATTAATCTCCCAGTTTAATTTGGAAAGCATACTAAACCAGGTTTTACTCCAGGATTTTGCCTGTGCTTAGCTCCATTAAGATGATTTTATCCTGAAAACTCCCCAGTTCTTAACGACTACAAGCACACCCATAACATGATGCAGCCACCACTATGCTTGAAAATATAGAGAGTGGTTGCATTGGAATTGCCACAAACAGAACACTTTGTATAAATGACAAAATGTTAATTGCTTTGCCAAAATGCTCCAACAGTGCAGTAATATATATAAAAAAATTCAACAATACACACAAATCTAATAAGTAAAAGAATGGAATTAAGAAATTTAGAAATATTAGGAAGAGCAAAGAGGACAAGTACAGTGGGGCAAAAAAGTATTTAGTCAGCCACCAATTGTGCAAGTTCTCCCACTTAAAAAGATGAGAGAGGCCTGTAAATTTATCATAGGTGCACTTCGACTATGACAGACAAAATGAGAAAAAAAATCCAGAAAATCACATTGTAGGATTTTTTATTAATTCATTTGCAAATTATGGTGGAAAATAAGTATTTGGTCAATAACAAAAGTTTATCTCAATACTTTGTTATATACCCTTTGTTGGCAATGACAGAGGTCAAACGTTTTCTGTAAGTCTTCACAAGGTTCACAAGGTGTTGCTGGTATTTTGTCCCATTCCTCCATGCAGATCTCCTCTAGAGCAGTGATGTTTTGAGGCTGTTGCTGGGCAACACAGACTTTCAACTCCCTCCAAAGATTTTCTATGGGGTTGAGATCTGGAGACTGGCTAGGCCACTCCAGGACCTTGAAATGCTTCTTACGAAGCCACTCCTTTGTTGCCCGGGCGGTGTGTTTGGGATCATTGTCATGCTGAAAGACCCAGCCACGTTTCATCTTCAATGCCCTTGCTGATGGTAGGCTTTGTTACTTTGGTCCCAGCTCTCTGCAGGTCATTCACTAGGTCCCCCCATGTGGTTCTGGGATTTTTGCTCACCGTTCTTGTGATCATTTTGACCCCACGGGGTGAGATCTTGCGTGGAGCCCCAGATCGAGGGAGATTATCAGTGGTCTTCATTAAATAGTACCCGCAAAACACCAGTCTCAACGTCAACAGTGAAGAGAGTAGTACACAGAGTTGTACGAGATCTTCAGTTTCTTGGCAATTTCTTGCATGGAATAGCCTTCATTTCTCAGAACAAGAATAGACTAACGAGTTTCAGAAGACAGTTCTTTGTTTCTGGCCATTTTTAGCCTTTAATCGAACCCACAAATGCTGATGCCCCACATACTCAACTAGCCCAAAGGCCAGTTGTATTGCTTCTTTAATCAGAACAACAGTTTTCAGCTGTGCTAACAAAAGTTGCCTTTTTAAAATGATAAACCTGTATTAGCTAACACAAAGTGCCATTGGAACACAGGAGTTATGGTTGCTGATAATGGGTTTCTGTACGCCTATGTAGATATTCCTTTTTATTTTTTTATCAGCCGTTTCCAGCTACAATAGTCATTTACAACATGAACCATGTATTTCTGGTCAATTTGATGCTATTTTAATGGACAAAACATTTACTTTTCTTTCAAAAACAAGAACATTTCTAAGTGACCCCAAACTTTTGAGCAGTTGTATATATATATTGACCCAATACTTATTTTCCACCATCATTTGCAAATAAATTCATTAAAAATCCTACAATGTGATTTTCTGTTTTTTTTCCCCTCATTTTTCCTGTCATAGTTGAAGTGTACCTATGATGAAAACTACAGGCCTCTCTCGTTTTTTTAAGTGGGAGAACTTGCACAATTGGTGGCTGACGAAACACTTTTTTTGCCCCACTGTATAAATGTGTGTGATGGGATGTATAGACATTATGGACAGTATATGGATAGAATATGTAGTATATCTGAAGAATACGTGTTTTGAATAGTATGTCGGGTGCATTCAGAAAGTATTCAGACCCTTTGACTTTTTGCACATTTTGTTACGTTACAGCCTTATTCTAAACCTGATTAAATAGTGTTATCAATCTACACACAATACCCCATAATGACAAAGCGAAAAACATGTATTTTTTATTTTTTTTTGCAAATGTATTAAAATAAAAATACTGAAATCCCTGATTTATATTTTATGTATTCAGACGCTTTGGAATGAGACTCGAAACTGAGTTCAGGTAAATCCATGTTTCCATCTATCATCCTTGAGATGTTTCTACAACTTGATTGGAGTCCACCTGTGGTAAATTTACTTGATTGGACATGATTTGGAAAATGCACACACCTGTCTGTATAAAAGGTCCTACAGTTGACAGTGTATGTCAGAGCAAAAACCAAGTCATGAGGTCGAAAGAATTGTCCTTAGAGCTACGAGACAGGATTGTGTCGAGGCGCAGATCTGGGGAAGGGCACCAAAAAATGTTTGCAGAATTGAAGGTCCACAAAAACAGTGGCATCCATCATTCTTAAATGAAAGAAGTTTGGAACCACCAAGACTCTTCCCAGAGCTCTAAGGTGCAGGGTTGAATGACAGTGGCTAAGTTCAGGGCGGGCGGTACTGGGCGGGGGCCGGCTAGTGGTGACTATTTAACAGTCTGATGGCCTTGAGATAGAAGCCGTTTTTCAGTCTCTCAGTCCCAGCTTTGATGCACCTGTACTGACCTCACCTTCTGGAGGATAGCGGGGTGAACAGGCAGTGGCTCGGGTGGTTGTTGTCCTTGATGGTCTTCTTGGCCTTCCTGTAACATCGGGTGCGGTAGTGTGCCCCCGGGGATGCATTGAGCAGACCACACCACCCTCTGGAGAGCAGGTAGTGTGTCCCCGGTGATGCATTGAGCAGACCGCACCACCCTCTGGAGAGCAGGTAGTGTGCCCCCGGTGATGCATTGAGCAGACCTCACTACCCTCTAGAGAGCCCTGCCGTTGCGGACGGAGCAGTTGCCGTACCAGGCAGTGATACAGCCCGACAGGATATTGTCAATGGTGCATCTGTAAAAGTTTATGAGGGTCTTAGGGGCAAAGCTCAGGAGGCTGAAGAGGCACTGTCTGTGTGTGTGAACCATTTCAGTTTGTCAGTGATATGTAAGCAGAGGAACTTGAAGATTTCCACCTTCTCCACTGCTGTCCCGTTGATATGGATAGGGCTGTGCTCCCTCTATTGTCTCTTGAAGTCCACGATCAGCTCCTTTGTTTTGTTGACGTTGAGAGGTTATTTTCCTCTCTCCAGGGCCCTCACCTCCTCCCTGTAGGCCGTCTCGTCGTTGTAGGTAATCAGGCCTACCGCTGTTGTCGTCTGTTGTGGCCACAGGGAGTATACATCCTTGTGTGGCCCCTGTGTTGAGGATCAGTGAAATGTAGGAGTTGAACCTTAACCCCATGGGGGGGCGACCCGTCAGGAAGTCCAGGACCGAGTTGCACAGGGCGGGGTTCAGACCCGAGGACGCGAGCTAAGTGATGAGCTTGGAGGGTAAATTTGGCACCCTCAAAGCTCGTCACTGTTTTTTCTTTGTCATTATTGGGTATTGTGTGTAGTTGATGAGGGGGAAAAAATGATTTAATCAATTTTAGAATAAGACTAAGGTAACAATATGTGGAAAAAGGCAATACATTCAGAATGCACTGTATGCCTCCAGCAGGCCGTTATTCAGGAAAGATTAACCATCACTCTGCCTCCTCTCCAATCCCAGCAGGTCCAGTTATTCAGGAAAGACTAACCATCACTCTGCCTCCTCTCCAATCCCAGCAGGCCGTTATTCAGGAAAGATTAACCATCACTCTGCCTCCTCTCCAGTCCCAGAAGGCCGTTATTCAGGAAAGATTAACCATCACTCTGCCTCCTCTCCAGTCCCAGCAGGCCCAGTTATTCAGGAAAGATTAACCATCACTCTGCCTCCTCTCCAATCCCAGCAGGCCGTTATTCAGGAAAGATTAACCATCACTCTGCCTCCTCTCCAATCCCAGCTGGCCCAGTTACTCAGGAAAGATTAACCATCACTCTGCCTCCTCTCCAGTCCCAGCAGGCCCAGTTATTCAGGAAAGATTAACCATCACTCTGCCTCCTCTCCAATCCCAGCTGGCCCAGTTACTCAGGAAAGATTAACCATCACTCTGCCTCCTCTCCAATCCCAGCTGGCCCAGTTACTCAGGAAAGATTAACCATCACTCTGCCTCCTCTCCAATCCCAGCAGGCCCAGTTATTCAGGAAAGACTAACCATCACTCTGCCTCCTCTCCAGTCCCAGCAGGCCCAGTTATTCAGGAAAGACTAACCATCACTCTGCCTCCTCTCCAGTCCCAGCTGGCCCAGTTATTCAGGAAAGACTAACCATCACTCTGCCTCCTCTCCAGTCCCAGCAGGCCCAGTTATTCAGGAAAGACTAACCATCACTCTGCCTCCTCTCCAGTCCCAGCTGGCCCAGTTATTCAGGAAAGCTTTGTTTTGTCGACATTGAGTGAAAGGTTATTTTCCTGACACCACACTCCCAGGGCCCTCACCTCCTCCCTGTAGGCCGTCTCGTCATTATTGGTAATCAGGCCTACTACTGTAGTGTCGTCTGCAAACTTGGTGATTTGAGTTGGAGCTGTGCGTGGCCATGCAGTCATGGGGTGAACAGGGAGTACAGGAGGGGGCTGGATCTATTGGGGCGGTAAGCAAAATTGAAGTGGGTCTAGGGAGTCAGGTATGGTAGAGGTGATATGACCATTAACTAGCCTCTCAAAGCACTTCATGATGACATAAGTGAGTTCTACTCTTCAGGATACCAGTAGAATTTCTTTAAACATAAAATGCACAGCTTTAAAAACAAAACAACAACAAAGCAACCATTTTTATTTCAGTATCAAATCATTTCTGGGTAACAATGAGCTCCGGAGTGGCGCAGTGGTCTAAGGCACTCCATCTCGGTCCTAGAGGCGTCACTACAGACCCTGGTTCGATTCCAGGCTGAATGACAACTGTCCGTGAATGGGAGTCCCATAGGGCGGCGCAGAATTGGCCCGGCGTCGTCTGGGTTAGGGTTTGGCCCAGCGTCGTCTGGGTTAGGGTTGGGTAGGCCATCATTGTAAATAAGAGTTTGTTCTTAACTGACTTGCCTGGTTAAATAAAAAAACACCTTACTGTTGATTGGTTTCATTTAAACTGGTAAACAAAGATGGCTTCTTAGAGCAATTTCTCAATCCAGAACTTTGCTAGGACTGCCTGTGAGTGGTCAACTGGAAACTAGTTGTTATTGGCAGAGAGGTTTGGAACTCTCTTTCTTATTGGTCTAGGACTGCCTGTGAGTGGTCTGAATGGGGAGAGGAAAACTGAAAACTAGTTGTTATTGGCAGAGAGGTTTGGAACTCTTTCTTATTGGTCTATTAGCTAATTTACCACTGGGTGATGTCACCAGGCAGGTCAAAACTCCATCCCACCAAAACAGGCTGATATAAACGGTTCTTACACTAAAAGGGCATTATCATAATTTTCACCATTTTACAGTATTATTCCAATCTCATAGTGTGGAAATATATATATATAAAACACAGGAACATTCTGTTTTTGACTGCACGGGGCCTTTACAACTGCAAAGTTCTCTCTGCCTCATGGCAAAATGTGTAGAATTGCAGAAAATGTACTTACAAATGGCAAAATTGTATCTATGATGCCAAGAATCGTGCTTTTCAAATGTTTTCCCCGGGCCCGAGACTTGGTTCGTCCAGCCATGAACTGCAGACGTAGGAAAAGTAATAGTAGGCTATTTTTTTATCTCACTTGAGTTGTGTTCTGATTATGAAGGGGGTCCCTGATGAATTAGCTATCACGAAAAGGAGGTCCCAAAGCGTTTCAGAACCCCTGATATAGTCAACTCCACGACAATGGGAACATCCATGGAACAAAACTAGTGTCTTCACAGTACATATAAAACAAAATGACTTGAGAATACCGTTTCCTTGAAGTAGTTTTACTAGAATAACAGAGAACCCATGTACAATAGCTGAATTTTCAGGCCCAGTGTCTGATCATAACATCTGAAAAAGAATCACAACATGTTTTTATGAAGTACAAAACCCCAAAATTAGCAACAACAAAAAAAAAGACAATGGAAAAAAAACGAAAAAGTAAAACACTTTCATATTAAACTTCTTATAATTTGAACAGAAATCAGTTCCTGGCATTTTAGTTACACGACAACCACAATACTTCCTAAAACCAAACGCATAATGTACGGTCATCAATCACACCATGAAACATTACCCACAATGCTCGTTAGCCATTTCAAAACATTACCCACAATGCTCGTTAGCCATTTCAAAACATTACCCACAATGCTCGTCAGCCATTTCAAAACATTACCCACAATGCTCGTCAGCCATTTCAAAACATTACCCACAATGCTCGTCAGCCATTTCAAAACATTACCCACAATGCTCGTCAGCCATTTCAAAACATTACCCACTATGCTCGTTAGCCATTTCAAAACATTACCCACAATGCTCGTTAGCCATTTCAAAACATTACCCACAATGCTCGTCAGCCATTTCAAAACATTACCCACAATGCTCGTCAGCCATTTCAAAACATTACCCACAATGCTCGTCAGCCATTTCAAAACATCTCTGCATGTAAATCTCTCTATTATACAGACTGTCTCAATCATTATCAAATAAATATCTGAAAACAATAAACACTCTGCCAATATTTTCATCATCGTTAAAGTTCTGCACATACAGTACAATTAAGTCTGTTGGGGGGTGCCCCATCTTCCAATATAAGAAATATAAAACATATTGAAACAAAAATGGGCATTTGGCACCACATTGTTTATCACACAGGTAAATGCTGAAAATGGAAACAGAACAGGAAGTTGTAAATAAATATAGCATATTTTAAAGATGAGTCATAAATATTTGATTTCTGCCAGTAGTTGTGAAAGTAACGCCCCAAAGCGAGACATTGTTGAACAAAGTCATCCACTACATACGATGTGTTACAGACTTGTTTTTTCCAACCTCATTTGATGATCTTACCAATTCGTACAACATGTTTGAAGTTTTGTAAGTGCTTAAGGTTCCGTTCAACCTCTGCTTTTTTTTTGACAAGAAGTAACTTGAACTGAAAGATACCAAAATAAACTGTAAAATAGGAGAACGGATAGACCTGAGCTCTGTAAAAAAGTAAAACAAAAAAGAAGGGGCCCTTCAGGCAGTGTTGTCTTCCAAATGGCATCCTATTCCCTACGTAGTGCACTACTTTTGTTCAGGACACATAGGGCTCTGGTCAAAATTAGTGCACTACGTAGGGTATAGGGTTCCATAGGGCTCTGGTCAAAATTAGTGCACTACGTAGGGTATAGGGTTCCATAGGGCTCTAGTCAAAAGTAGTGCACTACGTAGGGTATAGGGTTCCATAGTGCTCTAGTCAATAGTAGTGCACTATATAGGGAATAGGGTTCCATAGGGCTCCAGTCAAAAGTAGTGCACTATATATAGGGAATAGGGTTCCATAGGGCTCTGGTCTAAAGTAGTGCACTACGTAGGGTATAGGGCTCCATAGGGCTCTAGTCAATAGTAGTGCACTATATAGGGTTCCATAGGGCTCTAGTCAATAGTAGTGCACTATATAGGGTTCCATAGGGCTCTGGTCTAAAGTAGTGCACTATATAGGGTATAGGGTTCCATAGGGCTCTAGTCAATAGTAGTGCACTATATAGAGAATAGGGTGCCATTTGGAGGACAGAGTGTTGAGTCTTCTTCAGTGAGAACATATTCCTAGAGGGATTCCCTCCAGACAGTGAGCTCTGACTGAAGCAACAGGAGGGTTCTTCTAGTTATGTTGTCCACCCAGCTTCAGTGCTCAGACAGAGATAAGAGGGGTGTGGGTGAGTAGCTGTCATAGTACCAACAGTTCCACCTCTAGCTCCCAGCAGCTCTTCCACCCTGTCCTCCCGTTCGGGCAGGGCAGAGGTGGGTTGTGTTCATTAGGCACGTAAGCAGCAAAAAAAACTAAAACACAAAACAGGGAGGGACTACCCCCTTGACTTATCCACTGAGAAACGTTTACAATTTCTTCTTCTGTTGCAAAACCGTTTTAAAACACATCGCACGCTGTAACGAACAGATCCGTGACGTTGGTGACGGAACAGGAAGTCCAGGCTAGGCCCGATCCTTACGTTTCAGTTTGTTAGATTTTTTGACAGCTCCGTTCTGGTTGAGCAGCTTCAGGACCTTGTCTTTGTGGTCCAGAACCTTCATCATAGTGTCCCGGGCCTCTGTAACCTGGTCCATCACTAGCTTACAACGCTGTATGTTACCCTGCGCACACAGAACCAACATTCAGTTAGGCCTACATGACAACACTGTAGAAGTATCACAAGTATCACACTACTGAGTATAAAAACAAATCGATGCACTGAAATTGTCTGGACTCCCCACCTGTGACTGTGACTAAATAAACTTGTGACTTTTGTGTAACATGTGAGACCTGTCAAAAGGATTTCCTCTTGAAGGACAATAACATGTCATCAAGTGCTCAACCAATCAATCAATCGCTTAATCAATCAATCCACATACCTGTATGAGTTAACCTATAATGATGACGTGGTTAAGAAAGAGTGTTTTGAATGCTGATGTTAACCTTTCTGGTTATAACCTTTTTCGGCAAGACAGATTTTCCAAAGGTGGTGGAGTGGCAAATTTTTTACCAAGGATCACCTTCAGTGCTCGGTTGTCTCCACCAAGTCTGTCCCCAAACAATTTGATTTGTTGGTTTTAAGCATTACACTTTCAAATATCTCTTTGTTGACTGTTGTTGGGTGCCATTATCCTCCATCAGCACCAGCCTGTACCCTACCTGCCCTAAGCTCTCTCCTGGCCCCTTACACTAAGTCTGAATTTGTCCTGCTAGGAGACCTAAACTGGGACATGCTTAAACATTCTAACCAAGTCCTAAAGCAATGGGACTCCCTAAATCTTTCTCAGATTATTACCAATCCCACAAGGTATGACTCCAAACACCCAGAAAAGGCTAAACCCCCTTGTTGTTATCCTCACAAATAATCCTGATAGGTATCAGAGGCAAGGTCATGGCCTGGCCTCTGTACATTGGTATAGAATAAGGTTGATCCCCTCTGTCGAAGACGCTTGGACCTTTTATTTTGATTGTTAACAAACACACCACCATAAAGAAAATGAGAATTACTCCACCTCAAGAATTGCATTTGGTGAAAGGCTCGGGACACGCATACTCAGGCTGACTGGTTCTTGTTTAGGCAAATGAGAAATAAGTTCACACAGGCTATCCGGAAGGCCAAAGTTAGTTACTTTAAGGAGCAGTTCTCTCTCTGTGGGTCTAATCTCAAGAAGTTCTGGAAAACGGTTAAAGACCTGGAGAATAAACCCTCCTCCTCACAGCTGCTCGTGTCCCTTAATGTTGAGGATGTGGTTGTTACTGACAAGAAGCACATCGCTGAGCTCTTTAATCACCACTTCATTAAGTCAGTATTCCTATTTGACTCAGCCATGCCTCCTTGCCATTTCCTCATCTCCCACCCCTTCTAATGTGACTATCCCAGATGGTGCGTCCTTTATTTAACCTGTTTGGGGTAGGGGGCAGTATTTTCACTATTGTATAAATAGCGTGCCCAAACGGAACTGCCTCCTACTCTGTCCCAGATCCTAATATATGCATATTATTAGTAGTATTGGATAGAAAACACTCTGAAGTTTCTAAAACTGTTTGAATCATGTCTGTGAGTATAACAGAACTTATTTAGCAGGCGAAACCCCGAGGACAAACCATTCAGATTATTTTCTTTTAGGCCCTTGTCTTTTCAATACGTTTTCATGGGGAATCCAGAATTCTAATCAACTTTCCTGCAGTTCCTACCACTTCCACTGGATGTCACCAGTTTGTAGAAATTGGTTGAGGTTTTTCCTTTGTGTAATGAAGAAGTACCATAGCTCAGAACGAACGTCATTTCATGTGTACCTTTTGAGAGAGGCTCGTAACCAGAAAAGTAGCATCAGTTTGTTTTGCTCCTGTATTGAACACAGATCATCCCGTCTTCAATTTGATCGATTATTAACGTTTATAAATACCTAAAGTTGTATTACAAAAGTAGTTTGAAATGTTTTGGCAAAGTTTACAGGTAACTTTTGAGATATTTTGTAGCGACGTTGCGTAAGTTGGAACCAGTGTTTTTCTGGATCAAACGCGCCAAATAAATGGACATTTTGGATATATATGGATGGAATTAATCGAACAAAAGGACATTTGTGATGTTTATGGGACATATTGGAGTGCCAACAGAAGAAGCTCGTCAAAGGTAAGGCATGAATTATATTTTTATTTCTGCGTTTTGTGTCGCACCTGCAGAGTTGAAATATGCTACTCTCTCATTGTTTACTGTTGTGCTATCATCAGGTAATAGCATCTTATGCTTTCACCGAAAAGCTTTTTTGAAATCTGACATGTTGGCTGGATTCACAACGAGTGTAGCTTTAATGTGTGATTTAATGAAAGTTTGATTTTTATAGAAATATATTTTCCATGTGGGACGCAAGCGTCCCGCCTACCCCAGAGAGGTTAAAGGGGGAGTTCAAGCTGATCCTAACTGTTATAGGCCAATTTCTATTTTGCTGTGTTTATCAAAAGTGATGGAAAAACTTGTCAATAATCAACTGACTGGTTTTCTTGATGTCTACAGTATTCTCTCGGGTATGCAATCTGGTTTCCTCTCAGGTTATGGCGGTGTCCCTGCAACCTTAAAAAGGTCCTCAATGATGTCACAATTTCCCTTGATGCTGCTATTTTTATTGACTTGGCCAAAGCTTTTGATACGGTAGACCATTCCATTCTTGTGGGCCGGCTAAGGAGTATTGGTGTCTCTGAGGGGTCTTTGGCCTGGTTTGCTCACTATCTCTCTCAAAGAGTGCAGTGTATAAAGTCAGAACTTCTGCTGTCTCAGCCACTGCCTGTCACCAAGGGAGTACACCAAGGCTCGATCCTAGGCCCCACACTCTTCTTAATTTCCATCAACAACATAGCTCAGACAGTAGGAAGCTCTCTCATCCATTTATATGCAGATGATACACTTATACTCGGCTGGCCCCTCCCCGGATTTAAACTCTGTACAACAAAGCTTTCTTAGTGTCCAAGAAGCTTTCTCTGCCCTTAACCTTGTTCTGAACACCTCCAAAACAAAGGTGGTTTGGTAAGAAGAATGCCCCTCTTCCCACAGGTGTGATTACTACCTCTGAGGGTTTAGAGCTTGATTTAGTCACCTCATACAAGTACTTGGGAGTATGGCTAGACGGTGCACAGTCCTTCTCTCAGCACATATCAAAGCTGCAGGCTAAAGTTAAATCTAGACTTGGTTTCCTCTATCGTAATTGTTCCTCTTTCACCCCAGCTGCCAAACTAACCCTGATTCAGATGACCATCCTACCCATGCTAGATTACGGAGAAGTAATTTATAGATCGGCAGGTAAGGGTGCTCTTATTCGGCCATCAGATTTGCCCCCCAATGCTCCTTATAGGACACATCACTGCACTCTATACTCCTCTGTAAACTGGTCATCTCTGTATACCTGTCACGAGACCCACTGGTTGATGCTCATTTATAAAATCCTCTTAGGCCTCAGTCCCCCCTATCTGAGATATCTACTGCAGCCCTCATCCTCCATATACAACACCCGTTCTGCCAGTCACATTCTGTTAAAGGTCCCCAAAGCACACACATCCCTGAGTCGCTCGTCTTTTCAGTTCGCTGCAGCTAACGACTGGAACGAGCTGCAACAAACACTCAAACTAGACAGTTTTATCTCAATCTCTTCATTCAAAGACTCAATCATGGACACTCTTACTGACGGTTGTGGCTGCTTTGTGTGATGTATTGTTGTCTCTACCTTCTTGCCCTTTGTGCTGTTGTCTGTGCCCAATAATGTTTGTACCATGTTGTGTTGTTACCACATTGTTGTCATGTTGTGTTGCTACCATGCTGTGTTGCCATGTGTTGCTGCCTTGCCATGTTGTTGTCTTAGGTCTTTCTGTATGTAGTGTTGTCTCTCCTGTCAAGATGTGTGTTTTGACCTTCATTTTTATTTTTTAATTCCAGCCCCCGTCCCTGCAGGAGGCCCTTTGCCTTTTGATAGGCCGTCATTGTAAATAAGAAGTTGTTCTTAACTGACTTGACTAAATAAAGTATAAATTAAAAATAAATTAAATGTTGTACATGTACTGTTTACTGTCCCCACAAACCTGTATGAGTTCGTTAATGCGGTGCAGCTCGTCGTCGACCCCGGCCCTCTTCTTAGGGATTAGCCCCTCCTGAAGGGAAGTCAGTCTGCTATACACATCATGCTCCAGGTTTGACTAGGGGTCAGAGGTTAGAGGTCAGAGATCAGCCCTGAGGGATGTCAGTCTCCTGTATATATACACATGTAAATTAATTACTTATAAATCATTCAATGTGATTTTCTGGATTATTGTTTTAGATTCCGTCTCTCACAGCTGAAGTGTACCTATGATAAAAATTACAGACCTCTACATGCTTTGTAAGTAGGAAAACCTGCAAAATCGGCAGTGTATCAAATACTTGTTCTACCCACTATATATATACATTCACAAACACACACTGAACAAAAATATAAACGCAACATGTAAAGTGTTGGTCCCATGTTTCACGAGCCAGAAAAAAAATCCCAGAAATGTTCCGTACGCACAAACAGCTCATCTCTCTAAAATGTTGTGCACACATTTGTGTACACCCCTGTTAGTGAACATTTCTCCTTTGGCGAGATAATCCATCCACCTGACAGGTGTGGCATATCAAGAAGCTGATTGAACAGCATGATCATTACACAGGTGCACCTTGTGCTGGGAACAATAAAAGGCCACTTTAAAATGTGCAGTTTTGTCACACAACACAATGCTACAGAGGTCTCAAGTTTTGAGGGAGCGTGCAATTGGCATGCTGACTGCAGGAATGTCCAACAAAGATGTTGCCAGAGAATTTAATGTTCATTTCTCTACCATGAACTGCCTACAACTTCATTTTAGAGAATTTGGCAGAAGGTCCAACCAACCTCACAACCGCAGACCACGTGTATGACGTTGTGTGGGCGAGCGGTTTGCTGATGTCAGCGTTGTGAACAGAGTGCCCCATGGTGGAGGTGGGGTTATGGTATGGACAGGCATAAGCTACGGACAAACAAATACAATTGCATTTTATCAACGGCAATTTAAATGCACAGAATTATTTTTTATTTAACATATATTTAACTAGGCAAGTCAGTTAAGAACTAATTCTTATTTTCAATGACGGCCTAGGAACAGTTCCCTTGTTCAGGAGCAGAACGACAGATTTTTACCTTGTCAGCTCGGGGATTCAATCTAGCAACCTTTCAGTTATTGGCCCATCGCTCTAACCACCTGCCGCCCCGAGATACACCGTGACGAGATCCTGAGGCAGAGATGCATATCTGTATTCCCAGTCACGTGAAATCCATAGATGAGGACCAGATTAATTTATTTAAAAATATATATATTTTCTCATATGAACTGTAACTCAGTAAAATCTTTGAAATTGTTGCATGTTGCGTTTATATTTTTGTTCAGTGTACATCATGCTCCAGGTTCGACTAGGGGTCAGAGGTTACAGATCGGCTGCTGGAGGGACGTCAGTATGCTATATACATCATGCTCCAGGTTCGACTAGGGGTCAGAGGTTACAGATCGGCTGCTGGAGGGACGTCAGTATGCTATATACATCATGCTCCAGGTTCGACTAGGGGTCAGAGGTTACAGATCGGCTGCTGGAGGGACGTCAGTATGCTATATACATCATGCTCCAGGTTCGACTAGGGGTCAGAGGTTACAGATCGGCTGCTGGAGGGACGTCAGTATGCTATATACATCATGCTCCAGGTTCGACTAGGGGTCAGAGGTTACAGATCGGCTGCTGGAGGGACGTCAGTATGCTATATACATCATGCTCCAGGTTCGACTAGGGGTCAGAGGTTACAGATCGGCTGCTGGAGGGACGTCAGTATGCTATATACATCATGCTCCAGGTTCGACTAGGGGTCAGAGGTTACAGATCGGCTGCTGGAGGGACGTCAGTATGCTATATACATCATGCTCCAGGTTCGACTAGGGGTCAGAGGTTACAGATCGGCTGCTGGAGGGACGTCAGTATGCTATATACATCATGCTCCAGGTTCGACTAGGGGTCAGAGGTTACAGATCGGCTGCTGGAGGGACGTCAGTATGCTATATACATCATGCTCCAGGTTCGACTAGGGGTCAGAGGTTACAGATCGGCTGCTGGAGGGACGTCAGTATGCTATATACATCATGCTCCAGGTTCGACTAGGGGTCAGAGGTTACAGATCGGCTGCTGGAGGGACGTCAGTATGCTATATACATCATGCTCCAGGTTCGACTAGGGGTCAGAACAGGGTTAGAGGTCAGGGGTCAGGGCAAGACTTAAGGGTTTCAACAAGACATTAAAAGGAACATTGACATAAGTACTGCATAATACAAGCTCCAAAATACAAAAGTCACTATTTTTTCACCAATTAAAACGTCACTTAAATGTCCTCCGGTGGCTGCAAATGAGAACTGAGAGATGTATCGCCAACGGCACTCACCAGCTGCATGAGCTGAGCAACACACAAGTGCATCTTCCATCCCTGAGCTCGCCGTGCTACTCCTCTCCGATTGGCCACTTCCTGTAACGACTCCTTCTCCTCTGTAGGAACAGACGCGTAACAGAAGACTACTACGCTGACCCCTGTTTTAACGAAGGCTTCGTAAACACGACATAACTACATTACCTATAACCGTACGTCATGGTTTAGAAATGTGGCATAACCTTGTGCTTTATAAAAAGGGTGACATAAGCACTACTTAAATAAAATACCTTATAAATATATCCATATTAAAATGGAGGCTTCACAAAGCATTTATAACCCATCGTGCATCTTGATAGGGCGTTGAAACGCCAAGAAAGAGGGTTCAATTCCCAGGAACACCCATTCAATTCCCAGGAACACCCAACACCCAATCCAAAAATGGATTCACACATTACTAAGTCGCTTTGGATAAAACAGTCCGCTAAATTGCATATAATTATATTAAAATCTAAAACATTTCTAGGATGGTCAAAACTTCTTTCCCTCCTGGGTGAATAGTCCATGTTAATCCTGACCTCAACTTCCCCCCACAATGCTGTGCTGCAGGATAACTCTAAAGCGCAGTCGTGCACAGCAACAACAACAAAAAACCCGTTGTTGAGGCCTTTTAAAAGTTGTTTTTACTTCATTGAGAGTGACTGGCATTGTGGCCGCCAATGGAACGGGCCAGCAGTACTATTACTCAGAGCCTCATATGAAATGACAAAATATATACATTCTATTGAGCCTACTGAGTATTCCCTTACAATACTTCTACTGCAGCACACCCTGTAGGCTGCTCTGAGAGGCGTGTACAGTACCCAGATGATTTGGAGCGGTCCTACAGTACCCTGAGACTACTGCACCAGGTATTCCTATTCTGTTCCCATGCTGGACACCAGGGCTTGATTACAACCTGTTACAATGTTGCCAACATGGCTGATCTTTCAGCAGGGGGAGTGGACGTGTTGAAGACCTGACTGGGTCCAGCACCGTGTGGTATAGATAGTTAAAGACCTGACTGGGTCCAGCACCGTGTGGTATAGATAGTTATAGACCTGACTGGGTCCAGCACCGTGTGGTATAGATAGTTAAAGACCTGACTGGGTCCAGCACCGTGTGGTATAGATAGTTATAGACCTGACTGGGTCCAGCACCGTGTGGTATAGATAGTTAAAGACCTGACTGGGTCCAACACCGTGTGGTATAGATAGTTAAAGACCTGACTGGGTCCAGCACCGTGTGGTATAGATAGTTAAAGACCTGACTGGGTCCAGCACCGTGTGGTATAGATAGTTAAAGACCTGACTGGGTCCAGCACCGTGTGGTATAGATAGTTAAAGACCTGACTGGGTCCAGCACCGTGTGGTATAGATAGTTAAAGACCTGACTGGGTCCAACACCGTGTGGTATAGATAGTTAAAGACCTGACTGGGTCCAGCACCGTGTGGTATAGATAGTTATAGACCTGACTGGGTCCAGCACCATGTGGTATAGATAGTTATAGACCTGACTGGGTCCAGCACCGTGTGGTATAGATAGTTATAGACCTGACTGGGTCCAACACCGTGTGGTATAGATAGTTAAAGACCTGACTGGGTCCAGCACCGTGTGGTATAGATAGTTAAAGACCTGACTGGGTCCAGCACCGTGTGGTATAGATAGTTAAAGACCTGACTGGGTCCAGCACCGTGTGGTATAGATAGTTAAAGACCTGACTGGGTCCAGGTATGGTGTGTTTGTGTAGTGAGGAACATGTAACTTTCAATTTTTTTAGTTTGGGGGCTTTCATCAAGGGAAGTGTTTTAGTTTGGGGGCTTTCATTACGGTGTTTCTTAAGGTTGGGGGCTTTCTTTACAGTGTTTCTTAAGGTTGGGGGCTTTCATTACGGTGTTTCTTTAGGTTGGGGGCTTTCATCAAGGTTAGTGTTTTAGGTTGGGGGCTTTCATCACGGTAAGTGTTTTAGGTTGGGGGCTTTCATCACGGTAAGTGTTTTAAGGTTGGGGGCTTTCATCAAGGTGTTTCTTTAGGTTGGGGGCTTTCATTACGGTGTTTCTTTAGGTTTGTAGGGCTTTCATCAAGGGAAGTGTTTTAGGTTGGGGGCTTTCATCAAGGTGTTTCTTTAGGTTGGGGGCTTTCATCAAGGTGTTTCTTTAGGTTGGGGGCTTTCATCAAGGTGTTTCTTTAGGTTGGGGGCTTTCATCAAGGTGTTTATTTAGGTTGGGGGCTTTCATCAAGGTGTTTCTGCACCTGGTTCCCACTAACATACCCCGTTCAAAGACACTTCCATCTCGAGGCTTAAAAATCCTTCTTTACCCCGTCTCCTCCCCTTCATCTACACTGATTGAAGTAGATTTAATAAATTACATCAATAGGCGATCATAGCTTTCACCTGGTCAGCCTATGTCGTGTTTTGTAATACTCAGTGTATAAGCCTGGGATATCAACCAATCAGAAGTGGCCTTAGTGGGAGTAACCATAGAATTGTATAGGAGTGACCTTACTGAGTAAAGGATTTGTCAGGCACTAGTTAACACAGTCAAAAAGTCAGAATACTTGCTAAACTCTTGCGCATTTCCACAAAATGTTAGTTTACATGTAACAGTAACTAATAAAGGCCAGGTTTTATGCGTTGGGTCCATCAGACCTTCCGCACAGTTGGGTGGAAGTGTCTGGGAACGAGAAGAGCTGTAATGTGACTAACATCACTTGACGTTAAAGAGTGTGCCGTCCTTCAGCACAACACCTCACCCTTTATGAAGCATGACATGTTAGAGTCACTCAGAGAGAGAGAGAGGTATGTTAGACTCTTAAAGAGTGTGCCGTCCTTCAGCGCAACACCTCACCCTTTATGAAGCACACGATTATATCACAGTTGACATAGTGGGTTACGTCACATTTGACATTGGTGATCGCATCACTCAGTTATGCCACATTTATGAACCCTTTGTAAAGCCTGACGTACGGTTACGGATGCTTTGTAACACATTTATGTAGTGCTTATGAAGGCATTATGAAGCCTTTATAAGCTGAACGTCATTTAAAGCAGGACCTAAAAGCTCATACATGCTTATAAACAACTTATCCTCTGACATAGACAACCAGAGTTCTAAATCAGCACGTAAAATACCTTAATAGTAACATACAGAGTGACATAATATTAGAAGCCTCATAATAACACATTATAAAGGCTCACACATGCTTATAACACCTTATATGCATTCCAGAACATATGTAATAAAATACACTATGTCTGCTAGTCAGAACCTCTTCATAAAATGTTTAAAAAAAGGACGTTCTGAGATACGTTTTTTGTTCAGCGTTCTGATTGGACCAATACTGACCTTTGATCCGGATGTCGCTGTACCTCTGGAAGTGGTGATAGGCTGCCTTCCAGGGGTTCCTATAGTGACGCAGCAGAGTGACAGGTGGGCGCGGCCTGACAGGGACGTAACGCACCCCTTCCTCATCTGAGAGAGATCACAGCAAAGCACAAGTATCAGAATTGATACAACTTGGAATTTCACTTGACTTCCTGATTTGACTGAACTGAAATGGAATTGACCCCACCGTGCGGTGAGTGCCACTGGGCATGGTTTAGTGGTATCCACCCACCCACATATTCTCTGGGAGGGGACTCTCTCCTCTTAGCCCTGCTGCCCAGGGGCCTGTGGCCCATAGCCCTGTCCTCATCTGTACTGTTGGTCTCCAGCATTTCAGTCTCTTCTGTGGAAATGACGTGCTGCTGTTTGCGGGGCTTCTTCCTGGGGGAGGCACCAGGAACCAGGTCCCCTGAGGAGGGGGTCCCGTGAAGGGACCCGGCCTGGCGGGGCTGGGTGATGAGGCCTGAGTTCGCCGAGGGCTGGGGCACTGAGGAGAGGAGAGGGGGGGGGGGGGGGACGGACAGACATGTAAATCACAGTACAGGCATGTCCAACCAGTTTTATTTCCTTGTTTAAGAAAGATAGATGGGACTGGGGAGCTTTCACAGTGAATCTTTCCTGGAATCCTCACATTAAGCGTTGGCGATGTCTAGAATGACACATCGTCCGGTCATTGATATATGATAGCATTGTGTATTTTTGTTTTGTTAGAGAGAGAGGGGGGAAGAATTTAATATGCAGTATAATTTGGTGCATAATGCCATTCTTATATAAAATGGTTACAAAAGCCAAAATTAATCTCATTAAATAAATGTTTTAAAACATGTATTAGACCTAGATATTGTTTTTGGGGGTCAATGCTGCAGAATGATTTTCCCATTGGTAGGGCTGTTTCGCTTGTCCATAAGAACACTCAAGATATCAGTTATGTTAGCCTTTTATAAACGGATATTAAAGCCGTATCAAGTGTAGGCTATTGTTATTTCATCTTGACAATCTGGGTAAACACAGACGCCTGCCTTTACTGAGTAACTATAGTACAGCCCGCCTTAGTAACTATAGTGCAGCCCGCCTTAGTAACTATAGTGCAGCCTGCCTTAGTAACTATAGTGCAGCCCGCCTTAGTAACTATAGTACAGCCTGCCTTAGTAACTATAGTGCAGCCTGCCTTAGTAACTATAGTGCAGCCTGCCTTAGTAACTATAGTTCAGCCCGCCTTAGTAACTATAGTTCAGCCCGCCTTAGTAACTATAGTACAGCCTGCCTTAGTAACTATAGTGCAGCCTGCCTTAGTAACTATAGTGCAGCCTGCCTTAGTAACTATAGTGCAGCCTGCCTTAGTAACTATAGTACAACCTGCCTTCACTGAGTAACTATAGTGCAGCCTGCCTTCAGTGAGTAACTATAGTACAGCCTGCCTTCACTGAGTAACTATAGTACAGCCTGCCTTAGTAACTATAGTACAGCCTGCCTTCACTGAGTAACTATAGTACAGCCTGCCATCACTGAGTAACTATAGTACAGCTTGCCTTAGTAACTATAGTACAGCCTGCCTTAGTAACTATAGTACAACCTGCCTTCACTGAGTAACTATAGTGCAGCCTGCCTTAGTAACTATAGTACAGCCTGCCTTAGTAACTATAGTACAGCCTGCCTTCACTGAGTAACTATAGTACAGCCTGCCTTCACTGAGTAACTATAGTACAGCATGCCTTAGTAACTATAGTGCAGCCTGCCTTCACTGAGTAACTATAGTACAGCATGCCTTAGTAACTATAGTACAGCCTGCCTTCACTGAGTAACTATAGTGCAGCCTGCCTTAGTAACTATAGTACAGCCTGCCTTAGTAACTATAGTGCAGCCTGCCTTAGTAACTATAGTGCAGCCTGCCTTAGTAACTATAGTGCAGCCTGCCTTAGTAACTATAGTGCAGCCTGCCTTCACTGAGTAACTATAGTGCAGCCTGCCTTCAGTGAGTAACTATAGTACAGCCTGCCTTCACTGAGTAACTATAGTACAGCCTGCCTTAGTAACTATAGTGCAGCCTGCCTTAGTAACTATAGTACAACCTGCCTTCACTGAGTAACTATAGTGCAGCCTGCCTTCAGTGAGTAACTATAGTACAGCCTGCCATCACTGAGTAACTATAGTACAGCCTGCCTTAGTAACTATAGTACAGCCTGCCTTAGTAACTTTAGTGCAGCCTGCCTTCACTGAGTAACTATAGTGCAGCCTGCCTTGGTAACTATAGTACAACCTGCCTTCACTGAGTAACTATAGTACAGCCTGCCTTAGTAACTATAGTATAGCCTGCCTTAGTAACTATAGTACAGCCTGCCTTAGTAACTATAGTATAGCCTGCCTTAGTAACTATAGTACAGCCTGCCTTAGTAACTATAGTGCAGCCTGCATTAGTAACTATAGTACAACCTGCCTTCACTGAGTAACTATAGTGCAGCCTGCCTTCAGTGAGTAACTATAGTACAGCCTGCCTTCAGTGAGTAACTATAGTACAGCCTGCCTTAGTAACTATAGTACAGCCTGCCTTAGTAACAATAGTACAGCCTGCCTTCACTAAGTAACTATAGTACAGCCTGCCTTCACTGAGTAACTATAGTACAGCCTGCCTTAGTAACTATAGTACAGCCTGCCTTAGTAACTATAGTGCAGCCTGCCTTAGTAACTATAGTGCAGCCTGCCTTAGTAACTATAGTGCAGCCTGCCTTAGTAACTATAGTGCAGCCTGCCTTAGTAACTATAGTACAGCCTGCCTTAGTAACTATAGTGCAGCCTGCCTTAGTAACTATAGTGCAGCCTGCCTTAGTAACTATAGTGCAGCCCGCCTTAGTAACTATAGTTCAGCCCGCCTTAGTAACTATAGTACAGCCTGCCTTAGTAACTATAGTGCAGCCTGCCTTAGTAACTATAGTGCAGCCTGCCTTAGTAACTATAGTGCAGCCTGCCTTAGTAACTATAGTACAACCTGCCTTCACTGAGTAACTATAGTGCAGCCTGCCTTCAGTGAGTAACTATAGTACAGCCTGCCTTCACTGAGTAACTATAGTACAGCCTGCCTTAGTAACTATAGTACAGCCTGCCTTCACTGAGTAACTATAGTACAGCCTGCCATCACTGAGTAACTATAGTACAGCTTGCCTTAGTAACTATAGTACAGCCTGCCTTAGTAACTATAGTACAACCTGCCTTCACTGAGTAACTATAGTGCAGCCTGCCTTAGTAACTATAGTACAGCCTGCCTTAGTAACTATAGTACAGCCTGCCTTCACTGAGTAACTATAGTACAGCCTGCCTTCACTGAGTAACTATAGTACAGCATGCCTTAGTAACTATAGTGCAGCCTGCCTTCACTGAGTAACTATAGTACAGCATGCCTTAGTAACTATAGTACAGCCTGCCTTCACTGAGTAACTATAGTGCAGCCTGCCTTAGTAACTATAGTACAGCCTGCCTTAGTAACTATAGTGCAGCCTGCCTTAGTAACTATAGTGCAGCCTGCCTTAGTAACTATAGTGCAGCCTGCCTTAGTAACTGTAGTGCAGCCTGCCTTCACTGAGTAACTATAGTGCAGCCTGCCTTCAGTGAGTAACTATAGTACAGCCTGCCTTCACTGAGTAACTATAGTACAGCCTGCCTTAGTAACTATAGTGCAGCCTGCCTTAGTAACTATAGTACAACCTGCCTTCACTGAGTAACTATAGTGCAGCCTGCCTTCAGTGAGTAACTATAGTACAGCCTGCCATCACTGAGTAACTATAGTACAGCCTGCCTTAGTAACTATAGTACAGCCTGCCTTAGTAACTTTAGTGCAGCCTGCCTTCACTGAGTAACTATAGTGCAGCCTGCCTTGGTAACTATAGTACAACCTGCCTTCACTGAGTAACTATAGTACAGCCTGCCTTAGTAACTATAGTATAGCCTGCCTTAGTAACTATAGTACAGCCTGCCTTAGTAACTATAGTATAGCCTGCCTTAGTAACTATAGTACAGCCTGCCTTAGTAACTATAGTGCAGCCTGCATTAGTAACTATAGTACAACCTGCCTTCACTGAGTAACTATAGTGCAGCCTGCCTTCAGTGAGTAACTATAGTACAGCCTGCCTTCAGTGAGTAACTATAGTACAGCCTGCCTTAGTAACTATAGTACAGCCTGCCTTAGTAACTATAGTACAGCCTGCCTTCACTAAGTAACTATAGTACAGCCTGCCTTCACTGAGTAACTATAGTACAGCCTGCCTTAGTAACTATAGTACAGCCTGCCTTAGTAACTATAGTGCAGCCTGCCTTAGTAACTATAGTGCAGCCTGCCTTAGTAACTATAGTGCAGCCTGCCTTAGTAACTATAGTGCAGCCTGCCTTAGTAACTATAGTGCAGCCTGCCTTAGTAACTATAGTGCAGCCTGCCTTAGTAACTATAGTGCAGCCTGCCTTAGTAACTATACTGCAGCCTGCCGCAGTAACTATAGTGCAGCCTGCCTTAGTAACTATAGTGCAGCCTGCCTTAGTAACTATAGTGCAGCCTGCCTTAGTAACTATAGTACAGTCTGCCTTAGTAACTATAGTACAGTCTGCCTTAGTAACTATAGTGCAGCCTGCCTTAGTAAATATAGTGCAGCCTGCCTTAGTAACTATACTGCAGCCTGCCTTAGTAACTATAGTACAACCTGCCTTCACTGAGTAATTACAGTGCAGCCTGCCTTAGTAACTATAGTGCAGCCTGCCTTTACTGAGTAACTACAGTGCAGCCTGCCTTCACTGAGTAACTACAGTGCAGCCTGCCTTCACTGAGTAACTACAGTGCAGCCTGCCTTCACTGAGTAACTACAGTGCAGCCTGCCTTCACTGAGTAACTATAGTACAGCCTGCCTTAGTAACTATAGTACAGCCTGCCTTAGTAACTATAGTACAACCTGCCTTCACTGAGTAACTATAGTACAGCCTGCCTTAGTAACTATAGTACAGCCTGTCTTAGTAACTATAGTACAGCCTGCCTTAGTAACTATAGTACAGCCTGCCTTCACTGAGTAACTATAGTACAGCCTGACTTAACTGAGTAACTATAGTGCAGCCTGCCTTAGTAACTATAGTGCAGCCTGCCTTAGTAACTATAGTACAGCCTGCCTTAGTAACTATAGTACAGCCTGCCTTAGTAACTATAGTACAGCCTGCCTTAGTAACTATAGTGCAGCCTGCCTTAGTAACTATAGTGCAGCCTGCCTTAGTAACTATAGTGCAGCCTGCCTTAGTAACTATAGTGCAGCCTGCCTTAGTAACTATACTGCAGCCTGCCTTAGTAACTATAGTGCAGCCTGCCTTAGTAACTATAGTGCAGCCTGCCTTAGTAACTATAGTGCAGCCTGCCTTAGTAACTATAGTGCAGCCTGCCTTAGTAACTATAGTACAGCCTGCCTTAGTAACTATAGTACAGCCTGCCTTAGTAACTATAGACCAGCCTGCCTTAGTAACTATAGTACAGTCTGCCTTAGTAACTATAGTATAGCCTGTCTTCACTTAATAACTATAGTGCAGCCTGCCTTAGTAACTATAGTGCAGCATGCCTTAGTAACTATAGTACAGCCTGCCTTAGTAACTATAGTGCAGCCTGCCTTAGTAACTATAGTGCAGCCTGCCTTAGTAACTATAGTGCAGCCTGCCTTAGTAACTATAGTGCAGCCTGCCTTAGTAACTATACTGCAGCCTGCCTTAGTAACTATAGTGCAGCCTGCCTTAGTAACTATAGTGCAGCCTGCCTTAGTAACTATAGTGCAGCATGCCTTAGTAACTATAGTACAGCCTGCCTTAGTAACTATAGTACAGCCTGCCTTAGTAACTATAGTACAGCCTGCCTTAGTAACTATAGTACAGCCTGCCTTAGTAACTATAGTGCAGCCTGCCTTAGTAACTATAGTGCAGCCTGCCTTAGTAACTATAGTGCAGCCTGCCTTAGTAACTATAGTGCAGCCTGCCTTAGTAACTATACTGCAGCCTGCCTTAGTAACTATAGTGCAGCCTGCCTTAGTAACTATAGTGCAGCCTGCCTTAGTAACTATAGTGCAGCCTGCCTTAGTAACTATAGTGCAGCCTGCCTTAGTAACTATAGTACAGCCTGCCTTAGTAACTATAGTACAGCCTGCCTTAGTAACTATAGACCAGCCTGCCTTAGTAACTATAGTACAGTCTGCCTTAGTAACTATAGTATAGCCTGTCTTCACTTAATAACTATAGTGCAGCCTGCCTTAGTAACTATAGTGCAGCATGCCTTAGTAACTATAGTACAGCCTGCCTTAGTAACTATAGTGCAGCCTGCCTTAGTAACTATAGTGCAGCCTGCCTTAGTAACTATAGTGCAGCCTGCCTTAGTAACTATAGTACAGTCTGCCTTAGTAACTATAGTATAGCCTGTCTTCACTTAATAACTATAGTGTAGCCTGCCTTAGTAACTATAGTACAGTCTGCCTTAGTAACTATAGTGCAGCCTGCCTTAGTAACTATAGTGCAGCCTGCCTTAGTAACTATAGTGCAGCCTGCCTTAGTAACTATAGGGCAGCCTGCCTTAGTAACTATAGTGCAGCCTGCCTTAGTAACTATAGTGCAGCCTGCCTTAGTAACTATAGTGCAGCCTGCCTTAGTAACTATAGTGCAGCCTGCCTTAGTAACTATAGTACAGCCTGCCTTAGTAACTATAGTACAGCCTGCTTTAGTAACTATAGTACAGCCTGCCTTAGTAACTATAGTACAGTCTGCCTTAGTAACTATAGTACAGTCTGCCTTAGTAACTATAGTATAGCCTGTCTTCACTTAATAACTATAGTGCAGCCTGCCTTAGTAACTATAGTACAGCCTGCCTTAGTAACTATAGTGCAGCCTGCCTTAGTAACTATAGTGCAGCCTGCCTTAGTAACTATAGTGCAGCCTGCCTTAGTAACTATAGTGCAGCCTGCCTTAGTAACTATACTGCAGCCTGCCTTAGTAACTATACTGCAGCCTGCCTTAGTAACTATAGTACAACCTGCCTTCACTGAGTAATTACAGTGCAGCCTGCCTTAGTAACTATAGTGCAGCCTGCCTTCACTGAGTAACTACAGTGCAGCCTGCCTTCACTGAGTAACTACAGTGCAGCCTGCCTTCACTGAGTAACTACAGTGCAGCCTGCCTTAGTAACTATAGTACAGCCTGCCTTAGTAACTATAGTACAACCTGCCTTCACTGAGTAACTATAGTACAGCCTGCCTTAGTAACTATAGTACAGCCTGTCTTAGTAACTATAGTACAGCCTGACTTAACTGAGTAACTATAGTGCAGCCTGCCTTAGTAACTATAGTGCAGCCTGCCTTAGTAACTATAGTGCAGCCTGCCTTAGTAACTATAGTGCAGCCTGCCTTAGTAACTATAGTGCAGCCTGCCTTAGTAACTATACTGCAGCCTGCCTTAGTAACTATAGTGCAGCCTGCCTTAGTAACTATAGTGCAGCCTGCCTTAGTAACTATACTGCAGCCTGCCTTAGTAACTATAGTGCAGCCTGCCTTAGTAACTATAGTGCAGCCTGCCTTAGTAACTATAGTGCAGCCTGCCTTAGTAACTATAGTACAGCCTGCCTTAGTAACTATAGTACAGCCTGCCTTAGTAACTATAGTGCAGCCTGCCTTAGTAACTATAGTGCAGCCTGCCTTAGTAACTATAGTGCAGCCTGCCTTAGTAACTATAGTGCAGCCTGCCTTAGTAACTATCTTGCAGCCTGCCTTAGTAACTATAGTGCAGCCTGCCTTAGTAACTATACTGCAGCCTGCCTTAGTAACTATAGTGCAGCCTGCCTTAGTAACTATACTGCAGCCTGCCTTAGTAACTATAGTGCAGCCTGACTTAGTAACTATAGTGCAGCCTGCCTTAGTAACTATAGTGCAGCCTGCCTTAGTAACTATAGTGCAGCCTGCCTTAGTAACTATAGTGCAGCCTGCCTTAGTAACTATAGTGCAGCCTGCCTTAGTAACTATAGTACAGCCTGCCTTAGTAACTATAGTACAGCCTGCCTTAGTAACTATAGTACAGCCTGCCTTAGTAACTATAGTACAGTCTGCCTTAGTAACTATAGTACAGTCTGCCTTAGTAACTATAGTATAGCCTGTCTTCACTTAATAACTATAGTGCAGCCTGCCTTAGTAACTATAGTGCAGCCTGCCTTAGTAACTATAGTGCAGCCTGCCTTAGTAACTATAGTGCAGCCTGCCTTAGTAACTATAGTGCAGCCTGCCTTAGTAACTATAGTGCAGCCTGCCTTAGTAACTATAGTGCAGCCTGCCTTAGCAACTATAGTACAGCCTGCCTTAGCAACTATAGTACAGCCTGCCTTAGCAACTATAGTACAACCTGCCTTAGTAACTATAGTACAGCCTGCGTTAGTAACTATAGTAACTATAGTGCAGCCTGTCTTAGTAACTATAGTACAGCCTGCCTTAGTTACTATAGTAACTATAGTGCAGCCTGCCTTAGTAACTATAGTAACTATAGTGCAGCCTGTCTTAGTAACTATAGTAACTATAGTGCAGCCTGTCTTAGTAACTATAGTAACTATAGTGCAGCCTGTCTTAGTAACTATAGTAACTATAGTGCAGCCTGTCTTAGTAACTATTGTAACTATAGTACAGCCTGCCTTAGTAACTATAGTAACTATAGTGCAGCCTGTCTTAGTAACTATAGTACAGCCTGCTTTAGTAACTATAGTACAGCCTGTCTTAGTAACTATAGTAACTATAGTACAGCCTGCCTTAGTAACTATAGTACAGCCTGCTTTAGTAACTATAGTACAGCCTGTCTTAGTAACTATAGTACAGCCTGCCTTAGTAACTATAGTACAACCTGCTTTAGTAACTATAGTACAGCCTGTCTTAGTAACTATAGTACAGCCTGCCTTAGTAACTATAGTAACTATAGTGCAGCCTGTCTTAGTAACTATAGTAACTATAGTGCAGCCTGCCTTAGTAACTATAGTACAGCCTGCCTTAGTAACTATAGTAACTATAGTACAGCCTGCTTTAGTAACTATAGTGCAAGGCAAGGAGAAAGGACGTGAGGTATTACGGAAAGACGAATTGAGATGGAAACGTACACACGTTCCCACAGTTACCTGGTTGATACATCTCCATAGACTCCGCCTCCTGCTTGATTTTGACCCCTGTGTGGGCGGAATCTCCGCTGCATGCTGCCGTGCCACTGGCTGCGGGCTGGGTGGGGGATGCGACAGTATTGGCCATGGAGGCGGGGCCAGGGGGTGTCACGGCCATGGCGGCCGACAGGGCAGAGAGGTGGGTATTGGAGCTGGGCTGGGAGGGGGGTGGAGGACCACGGGGGGCCAGCAGGTTGGAGGGGATAGCCTGGGCTGGGGAGGAGACCGCCTGCTGCTCCACTCCTCCCTGGGAGGGTAGAGTCTCCACTGCAGCCATGACTAGGACTGGAGGAGCCACTATGGTCATGTGACCCTCTGCTTTAGGCTTCACTCTGACAGGGAGAGAGAGAGGCTTGTTAATTAAGACTCACTCAGAGAGAGAGAGAGAGGTATGTTAGACTCTGACAGAGAGATGTTAGAGTCACTCAGAGAGAGAGAGAGGTATGTTAGACTCTGAAAGAGAGATGTTAGATCTAGACAATAACGTGCCATCTAGGAAATATATTTTTTATTTAACCAGACGGGGCTGGGATAAAAAAATTAAAAAATAAATAACGTATAAATATAGGACAAAATACACATCTTGACAAGAGAGACAACAACATGGCAGACAACACAGCATGGTAGCAACACAGCAACAACATGGTAGCAGCACAACATGACAACGACATGGTAGCAGCACAACATGACAACGACATGGTAGCAACACAGCATGACAACGACATGGTAGCAACACAGCATGACAACAACATGGTAGCAACACAGCATGACAGTAACACGGTAGCAACACAGCATGACAGTAACACGGTAGCAACACAGCATGACAACAACACGGTAGCAACACAGCATGACAACAACGCGGTAGCAACACAACATGACAACAACACGGTAGCAACACAACATGCCAACAACGTGGTAGCAACACAGCATGACAACAACATGGTAGCAACACAACACGGTAGCAGCATAAAACATGGTACAAACATTATTGAGCCCAGACAACAACGCAAACGTCAAGAAGTTAGAGACAACAATAAATCACACAAAGCAGCCATGTAGGATGACATCTAGGAGGCAGTCTAAACCCATTACAGGACATGCATGACCCAGGCTTTGAATGAATGTTTGATTATTCTCTGAGGGCTCACCCTGCAGGTCTAGGTGGTCCTGCTCCTCTCACTCCTCCCTCCACTCTGCTGCTGGTAGCCTCACCAGGCCCTGCCGGGATCAGATTCTTACCAACACCACACCTAAACACACACACACACACACACACACACACACACACACACACACACACACACACACACACACACACACACACACACACACACACACACACACACACACACACACACACACACACACACACACACACACACACACACACACACACACACACACACACACACACACACACTGGACATGTTAGGCTGGTTGATATCAATTTCATTTGAATGTATGTTTTGAATGTTCAAATCGCAACAATCAAGTTATTTATTTATTTTCTCCTTCTGTTTTTATGAGCGTTTATGCCTTTTTTTTGGTCTCGTCTCCGTCCCTCCTTCTGCTCTGTGGTCACCAAGCCCCTCCAGCATTTCAGTCCCATACTGTAACGTGCTAGCTGTCTAGTCTTGTGTTTTAGATATTTGCAACAAGCACCAAAAAAATAGTCATTAATATAAGCAATTGGGGCAACTTGTTCTAACTCAGATAAATAAGCATCATCTTTTTTCCAGACAGGCCATTCGATTTCAACATGTAAACAAAGTGACCCAGGCTGTGTTGTTCAGAGACCAGACAGAAGGACAGTGTATTCACAATTGTTCAACTGTTCTATCTTGTTAGCGAGCAAAAAGATTCAAGTTGGCTAGACTTTAAATATAAAAGACGAGCTGGCTTCTCACTGGCACCGTTGGTATGGGCTTGAGAGATTGTTAATGAACAGGGCTTCTCCAAACCTTTTCACTCAGCCCCCCCCTTCCGGCATCGGGGAACATCCCGGCCCCCGGCCCCCACCACCTCTATTTCTATGGGCACAAGCACTGTTTATGACACCAACTGTTCACCCCCCCCCCTCCCTCTTGTTGGCGGAAAGAACACTTTGCAGGTTTAAAGCTAATTTTCTTGCAATTCTACACATTTTGTCATGTGGTGCAGAGAACACTTTGCAGGTTTAAAGCAAATGTTCTTGCAATTCTACACATTCTGTCATGTGGTGCAGAGAACACTTTGCAGTTTTAAAGCAAATGTTCTTGCAATTCTACACATTCTGTCATGTGGTGCAGAGAACACTTTGCAGTTTTAAAGCTAATTTTCTTGCAATTCTACACATTCTGTCATGTGGTGCAGAGAACACTTTGCAGTTTTAAAGCTAATTTTCTTGCAATTCTATATGTTTTGCCATGTCTAATGTGTATTCATGCGACATTTGAGTAACTTGAATAATACAACAAAATATATGGGCTTTAAAAAAACAACGTTAGCTGACATGGGCTAGTTGATCTGGACATTTCTGACACGTTTGAAATATCTCTCTAGGTTCCCGCGCCCCCCGCCGATTCAGTAGGTGGTGTTCAGCAGGCCTGACACAGAAGACAACAATGAGGTCCTATCTAAACTGTTTTATTACACAGTTCCCTAATGAACATGACCCTGGGCTCAGAGGCTCAGTCACCCTTCAATGGCTGGCAGATTGATTGATTGATTGATTAATTGACCGACTGATTGACTCACCCCTCATTGGCTGGCTTCTTGCGGAGGATGCTGGGTCGAGGGGAAGAGACCAAAGTGGGCCCTCCGCCTCCTACTCCGCCCTGGGGGTGTGTCTGTACCATGGTAGCAACGGGCTGTGCAGCGCCAAACGGGCTGCCCATAGGAGCAGCTACAAACGTACTGCCGTCAGCCAATACCATCCCTGTAGAACAGACACAGGTTCTTATCATCATAGATTCAACCAATTACCATCCCTGTAGAACAGACACAGGTTCTTATCCTCAGCTATAGATTCAACCAATTACCATCCCTGTAGAGCAGACACAGGTTATTATCATGAGCTATAGATTCAACCAATTACCATCCCTGTAGAACAGACACAGGTTCTTATCATGAGCTATAGATTTAACCAATTACCATCCAATACCATCCCTGTAGAACAGACACAGGTTCTTATCATGAGCTATAGATTCAACCAATTACCATCCCTGTAGAACAGACACAGGTTCTTATCATGAGCTATAGATTCAACCAATTACCATCCCTGTAGAACAGACACAGGTTCTTATCATGAGCTATAGATTCAACCAATTACCATCCAATACCATCCCTGTAGAACAGACACAGGTTCTTATCATGAGCTATAGATTCAACCAATTACCATCCCTGTAGAACAGACACAGGTTCTTATCATGAGCTATAGATTCAACCAATTACCATCCAATACCATCCCTGTAGAACAGACACAGGTTCTTATCATGAGCTATAGATTCAACCAATTACCATCCAATACCATCCCTGTAGAACACAGACAGGTTCTTATCATCAGCTATAGATTCAACCAATTACCATCCCTGTAGAACAGACACAGGTTCAGAGGTACAGTCATATATTTATCATCAGCTATAGATTCGACCAATTATCATTCAATACCATCCCTGTAGAACAGACACAGGTTCTTATCATGAGCTATTGATTCGACCAATTACCATCCCTGTAGAACAGACACAGGTTCAGATGTACAGTCATATATTTATCATCAGCTATAGATTCGACCAATTATCATTCAATACCATTCCTGTAGAACAGACACAGGTTCAGAGGTACAGTCATATATTTATCATCAGCTATAGATTCGACCAATTATCATCCAATACCATCCCTGTAGAACAGACACAGGTTCTTATCATCAGCTATAGATTCGACCAATTATCATTCAATAACATCACCTTCAGCAGACGCTTTTATCCAAACATATATTTTCGTACAATATTTTCAGTGTTTTCGGGTCCCTGTGAGTCATATTCAATAAGCGGCTTCTTGAGGCCATGTTTAGCATTAGTGTACTGTAGATTACCAGATGGTTTGGCCTCAGGCTGCTGCCCTGCGATTGGTGCCTGCTGAATCCCCTGTGTGCCGATTGGACCGGAGCTATGTAACCCCTGCACTCCCATTGGTGCAGGCTGGATGCCCTGGGCTCCAATTGGTTGAGGCTGGATTCCCTGGGTGCTGATTTGTGCAGACTGTAGACCAATCCTGTCCACGGCCATCAGCTGCATGGGGTTGAGGTGAACGGTAGTGGCCACGGCCACAGCAGGCTGGCTGGGCAGAGCAGAGCTCGGGGTCTGGGGCGTCACTGAGGAGAGGAGGGGGGTGTCAGTCAAAGCAGACTTGGGACATGATGCCAACTGATCCTTAAGGTATTCACTCTTTTATTTTTTAATTATTACAATTATGATGATTTTTTAAAAATGTATTATAAATGTTTCCCCCCAATTATTATTATTATTATTATTATTTGTTTTAATTATTATTAAAAAATATATTATATTTTTAAATTATATATATTTTTTATATATTTTTTTATTACAAAAATCACAAGGAAGGGGTAACATTAAAGTATTATTATATATATTATATTATTATTATTTGTTTTAATGATTATAATTGTTTTATTATATTTTTAAATTATATTTATATTTATTTTTATTTTGTATTATTTATTACAAAAAACACAAGGAAGGGGTAATATTAAAGTATTAGAACACGAAGGACAAGACACTATCAAACACTACAGCATCAAGACACTATCAAACACTACAGCATCAAGACACTATCAAACACTACAGCATCAAGACACTATCAAACACTACAGCATCAAGACACTATCAACCACTACAGCATCAAGACACTATCAACCACTACAGCATCAAGACACTATCAAACACTACAGCATCAAGACACTATCAAACACTACAGCATCAAGACACTATCAACCACTACAGCATCAAGACACTATCAAACACTACAGCATCAAGACACTATCAAACACTACAGCATCAAGACACTATCAAACACTACAGCATCAAGACACTATCAAACACTACAGCATCAAGACACTATCAAACACTACAGCATCAAGACACTATCAACCACTACAGCATCAAGACACTATCACACACTACAGCATCAAGACACTATCAACCACTACAGCATCAAGACACTATCAACCACTACAGCATCAAGACACTATCAAACACTACAGCATCAAGACACTATCAAACACTACAGCATCAAGACACTATCAAACACTACAGCATAAAGACACTATCAAACACTACAGCATCAAGACACTATCAACCACTACAGCATCAAGACACTATAAAACACTACAGCATCAAGACACTATCAAACACTACAGCATCAAGACACTATCAACCACTACAGCATCAAGACACTATCAAACACTACAGCATCAAGACACTATCAAACACTACAGCATCAAGACACTATCAACCACTACAGCATCAATACACTATCAACCACTACAGCATCAACACACTATCAAACACTACAGCATCAATACACTATCAAACACTACAGCATCAAGACACTATCAAACACTACAGCATCAAGACACTATCAACCACTACAGCATCAAGACACTATCAACCACTACAGCATCAATACACTATCAACCACTACAGCATCAAGACACTATCAACCACTACAGCATCAAGACACTATCAACCACTACAGCATCAAGACACTATCAAACACTACAGCATCAAGACACTATCAACCACTACAGCATCAAGACACTATCAACCACTACAGCATCAAGACACTATCAACCACTACAGCATCAAGACACTATCAACCACTACAGCATCAAGACACTATCAACCACTACAGCATCAAGACACTATCAAACACTACAGCATCAAGACACTATCAACCACTACAGCATCAAGACACTATCAAACACTACAGCATCAAGACACTATCAAACACTACAGCATCAAGACACTATCAACCACTACAGCATCAAGACACTATCAAACACTACAGCATCAAGACACTATCAACCACTACAGCATCAAGACACTATCAACCACTACAGCATCAAGACACTATCAAACACTACAGCATCAAGACACTATCAAACACTACAGCATCAAGACACTATCAACCACTACAGCATCAAGACACTATCAACCACTACAGCATCAAGACACTATCAACCACTACAGCATCAAGACACTATCAACCACTACAGCATCAAGACACTATCAAACACTACAGCATCAAGACACTATCAAACACTACAGCATCAAGACACTATCAAACACTACAGCATCAAGACACTATCAAACACTACAGCATCAAGACACTATCAAACACTACAGCATCAAGACACTATCAACCACTACAGCATCAAGACACTATCACACACTACAGCATCAAGACACTATCAACCACTACAGCATCAAGACACTATCAACCACTACAGCATCAAGACACTATCAAACACTACAGCATCAAGACACTATCAAACACTACAGCATCAAGACACTATCAAACACTACAGCATAAAGACACTATCAAACACTACAGCATCAAGACACTATCAACCACTACAGCATCAAGACACTATAAAACACTACAGCATCAAGACACTATCAAACACTACAGCATCAAGACACTATCAACCACTACAGCATCAAGACACTATCAAACACTACAGCATCAAGACACTATCAAACACTACAGCATCAAGACACTATCAACCACTACAGCATCAATACACTATCAACCACTACAGCATCAACACACTATCAAACACTACAGCATCAATACACTATCAAACACTACAGCATCAAGACACTATCAAACACTACAGCATCAAGACACTATCAACCACTACAGCATCAAGACACTATCAACCACTACAGCATCAATACACTATCAACCACTACAGCATCAAGACACTATCAACCACTACAGCATCAAGACACTATCAACCACTACAGCATCAAGACACTATCAAACACTACAGCATCAAGACACTATCAACCACTACAGCATCAAGACACTATCAACCACTACAGCATCAAGACACTATCAACCACTACAGCATCAAGACACTATCAACCACTACAGCATCAAGACACTATCAACCACTACAGCATCAAGACACTATCAACCACTACAGCATCAAGACACTATCAACCACTACAGCATCAAGACACTATCAACCACTACAGCATCAAGACACTATCAACCACTACAGCATCAAGACACTATCAAACACTACAGCATCAAGACACTATCAACCACTACAGCATCAAGACACTATCAACCACTACAGCATCAAGACACTATCAACCACTACAGCATCAACACACTATAAAACACTACAGCATCAAGACACTATCAAACACTACAGCATCAAGACACTATCAACCACTACAGCATCAAGACACTATCAAACATGTATCAGTCTTTCTGCAACAGAGCCATCCTCATGTGTGAGGCTGCGTGTGCATGATAGTGATATAAAATATATGTCATAGTTTCCTTTTTCATCATCACAATCTTACTCTTTGTGTATTGGGGAACGTATTCCCGAGTCAATTCAATAGATATTTTTTGTTGTTGTACCCAAGAATACATACAGTATACGTATGTTAAGGTATTCACCTGGGTACTGTCTGATGGTGGACACGGAGCTGGTGATGGGGGTGTAGGTGTGTGTCCGGGGGTAAGGAGAAGAGGAAAAAGTAGGCAGGAAGTACTGGAAGTGCACTGGTACAGGCGGCCTGTTGTCACTCCTGGCCTCGATGGTGACAGGGTTAGGCGAGGAGCGGTTGCCAGAGATGGAGATCAAGTTGGTCCTCTCTACGGGATAGTCTGATTGGACACGGGGGGAGGTGTGGGCTATGGGCTGGTAGTCTGATTGGACATGGGGGGAGGTGTGGGCTATAGGCTGGATCAGGTTGGTCCTCTCTCCAAGGTAGTCTGACTGGACACGAGGGGAGGTGTGGGCTATGGGCTGAGGTACCACTTTAGCTGTTGGTACAACACAGGAAGGGGGAGATATGATACAACAGAATACAGATAGAAATACTCTTTAAAGGACATCCAAATATAAAATAAATAATGAATGCAAAAAGCCCACTAGTGGGTTTGAATGTGTCTTGAGTATTTTGTGTACTAGCTTTCAATGAATCTGAGTATTAAATCAAAAGTTGCTTAGGAGCTAGTAGCAGAGCTGCCATATCTTAGGAGCTAGTAGCAGAGCTGCCATATCTTAGGAGCTAGTAGCAGAGCTGCCATATCTTAGGAGCTAGTAGCAGAGCTGCCATATCTTAGGAGCTAGTAGCAGAGCTGCCATATCTTAGGAGCTAGTAGCAGAGCTGCCATATCTGTCATGTCTTAGGAGCTAGTAGCAGAGCTGTCATATCTGTCATGTCTTAGGAGCTAGTAGCAGAGCTGCCATATCTTAGGAGCTAGTAGCAGAGCTGTCATATCTTAGGAGCTAGTAGCAGAGCTGCCATATCTTAGGAGCTAGTAGCAGAGCTGCCATATCTTAGGAGCTAGTAGCAGAGCTGCCATATCTGTCATGTCTTAGGAGCTAGTAGCAGAGCTGCCATATCTGTCATGTCTTAGGAGCTAGTAGCAGAGCTGCCATATCTGTCATGTCTTAAGAGCTAGTAGCAGAGCTGCCATATCTTAGGAGCTAGTAGCAGAGCTGTCATATCTGTCATGTCTTAGGAGCTAGTAGCAGAGCTGCCATATCTTAGGAGCTAGTAGCAGAGCTGCCATATCTGTCATGTCTTAGGAGCTAGTAGCAGAGCTGTCATATCTTAGGAGCTAGTAGCAGAGCTGCCATATCTTAGGAGCTAGTAGCAGAGCTGCCATATCTGTCATGTCTTAGGAGCTAGTAGCAGAGCTGTCATATCTGTCATGTCTTAGGAGCTAGTAGCAGAGCTGTCATATCTGTCATGTCTTAGGAGCTAGTAGCAGAGCTGCCATATCTGTCATGTCTTAGGAGCTAGTAGCAGAGCTGTCATATCTGTCATGTCTTAGGAGCTAGTAGCAGAGCTGCCATATCTTAGGAGCTAGAAGCAGAGCTGCCATATCTGTCATGTCTTAGGAGCTAGTAGCAGAGCTGCCATATCTTAGGAGCTAGTAGCAGAGCTGTCATATCTGTCATGTCTTAGGAGCTAGTAGCAGAGCTGTCATATCTGTCATGTCTTAGGAGCTAGTAGCAGAGCTGTCATATCTGTCATGTCTTAGGAGCTAGTAGCAGAGCTGCCATATCTTAGGAGCTAGTAGCAGAGCTGTCATATCTGTCATGTCTTAGGAGCTAGTAGCAGAGCTGTCATATCTTAGGAGCTAGTAACAGAGCTGCCATATCTGTCATGTCTTAGGAGCTAGTAGCAGAGCTGCCATATCTTAGGAGCTAGAAGCAGAGCTGTCATGTCTTAGGAGCTAGTAGCAGAGCTGCCATATCTTAGGAGCTAGTAGCAGAGCTGCCATATCTTAGGAGCTAGTAGCAGAGCTGCCATATCTTAGGAGCTAGTAGCAGAGCTGCCATATCTTAGGAGCTAGTAGCAGAGCTGTCATATCTGTCATGTCTTAGGAGCTAGAAGCAGAGCTGCCAAATCTGTTATGTCTTAGGAGCTAGAAGCAGAGTTGCCATGTCTGTCATGTCTTAGGAGCTAGTAGCAGAGCTGCCATATCTTAGGAGCTAGTAGCAGAGCTGCCATATCTTAGGAGCTAGTAGCAGAGCTGCCATATCTTAGGAGCTAGTGTCAGAGCTGCCATATCTTAGGAGCTAGAAGCAGAGCTGCCATATCTTAGGAGCTAGTAGCAGAGCTGCCATATCTTAGGAGCTAGAAGCAGAGCTGCCATGTCTGTCATGTCTTAGGAGCTAGAAGCAGAGCTGCAATGTATGTCATGTCTTAGGAGCTAGTAGCAGAGCTGTCATATCTGTCATGTCTTAGGAGCTAGAAGCAGAGCTGTCATATCTGTCATGTCTTAGGAGCTAGTAGCAGAGCTGCCATATCTTAGGAGCTAGTAGCAGAGCTGTCATATCTGTCATGTCTTAGGAGCTAGAAGCAGAGCTGCCATATCTGTTGGCGCCATCTTACTTACTTATACAGGCTGTTACTCACCAACTGGGATGGTAGAGGTGGTCAGTGCTGTGGCGTGGGAGGAGTGTGTGGGCATCGTCATGGTGACGATAGTACTGCTGGTCATCTGGGTGTGTGGTGCAGTGCCTGAAAGAGGATCATGGGACAGAGGATCACGGGACAGAGAATGCCATTTGTTTCAATGAGGAATCGTTAAAAGGGCGACTGCACTTCCTGTTTTCAGATTTGGTTCGTTAAGAAATGTTAGCGGTCCATTCAAACGTGAGTTGGTTTGGGGCGGTGGTTCGATGTGGGTCTCGTGTGTTCGCAGACGGTGAGAGTTAGCCAAACGATTTAGCAAAATAGTGTACGGCCGTGGCAAAAGTGGTTGAACTTTGGATAGCTCATCTCCGGGGCTAATTAGGGACCATTAAATCAAATCAAATGGTGATTTGAAACAGGTGTAGGTAGACCTTACAGTGAAATGCTTACTTTACAAGCCCTTTAACCAACAATGTAGGTAAAAAATATATATTTAAAAAAAATTCAACAAATAAATAAAAGTAACAAATAATTAAAGATAATAAATGACAATGTAAATGAGACATTTTAATTTCCACACCTTTTTATTTCTCATTAAATGCTTTCAAAATGTGTATGGAATTTATAGTTGGTTTGAGGCAGTGTTTCCGCCGTAGTCATTTACATGTGGCGCTGCGCCGTGGCTAAGTTATTGCCGACCACGCCCTAAAATATGGGACATAAAATATATACAAATCGGACACATTGAAGATTCTAGAACAGTCCACGTTAACGTTTCCTCTGCAAACAAAATGAGTTATGAACAGAAAAATCAGACTACCACATTATAGAATAGTCGATCTATTTACCTAGTCGTGTAATGGTGTTATTATAGACAATAGATTATCTATTTACCCAGTCGGCGTGTTGTTGTGTGTCCTATGCCAGATAAATATTCCTCTCGAAGCGCATTCAAGTTACGAGTGCCATAGGGAGGGAAACATGCATTCTGACAATCGCGGGGGAAAAAAACAGACGTTTTAATGGCCTTGTTAGAAAGAGAGAGGGAACCCAACTTTCCATTCCTACTCATTTCTCAACTCCTAAAATATGTGAACTGTACCAGTTCTTAGCAGCAACAAGTTTGGAATGAATGCAAAAGGGGAGAGTGGGGCTAAACGTAACATGGGTCAACTGGAGGGTAACTTGGGGGAAAGACGCCACCCAACCTCAAAATAATTTTGGGGGGTTAGTGACTTAAATTGTGATGAGACAGATTACATTTTTAGTTGAGCAAGTTTAGTGGCAACCAGGGGAAGTATTGGATGGGGGGGGGGGGACAGACATGAAGGGGTGTCTGTGAGAAGTACAGGCAGGGGGCATTTTACCCTGGGTGGCGGTTTACCCCAAGTTACCCTAACATGTAGGCCTGCATTATATTTACTGTGTTTATACATGTTTTTTGGTACATAAAATGAATCAATAGGATGCCAACTAGTTAAAATATCACATTTGAGATCTAGCTAATGATTAGCCCAATAGTGTAAATGCAGATAGACAACCACATGCTTAAGCCCATTTATTTATAGCCATTAGCAATAATGCTATTTTCTAATAGCATATATTATAATACGGGCCATGCATAGGCTATATGCATGGTCCAATATGTTAAAATTATTTAAACAAATTATACCATTAGTCCATGTAATTGGGCTGATTACAGGAAGGTAGAAATTATATTTTATATGGTTTCAGCATTATTTTATTTTTTATTTATTTTGGAGTAGAATGACCTTTTAAAATGTTTGAGTCACCCAGATAACATGAACTATGACAAATGTAGAATTGTAGGAAATTTGCTTTAAAACAGCTAAATATTAGTCCTGCGGCTAACAGGAGGGCCTCTAAACCCCGGTCAAACCTTGTACAAGTACCTGACAAAATAAAGGAAACACAGACATAAAAGTGTCTTAAATCGGACGTTGGTCCCGCACGAGCTGGAGTTGCCCACCCCTGGTTTACATAGGTGTCATGCTCATCCAACCATTCACTGACCACTCATGTGGTTTGGGGATAGCCATGGTAGCTAAAATAATGGCCTGTCCAGCATTTTATACATGCCCCTAAGCATGATGGGATGTTCTTTGCTTAATTAACTCAGGAACTACACCTGTGTGTAAGCACCTGCTTTCAATATACTTTGTAAGCATCATTTACTTTCCATTATTTCTGGCAGTTACCTTTACACTGTAATTTACCGATGGTCCCTAACTAGCCCCATAGGGATATCCAAAGTGAACCCAATTTCACCACGGGCATTACGATCGGGTCGCATGCAGCTGCACTCCGAATTGATAATTACTGATGCTGTGGGCAGGATTGAAACAAACCCAACTTTAAATTTACGTTGTGACATAGTCACGGCCACAAACCACACACACACACACACACACACACACAAAAAATATGTTTTGGACGAGACCGACTTCATGACCAAAATTATCCCATTTCCAATTTGTAGTCAATTTCGACAGTAGAATAAATGTTTCGGACTCATATTGATGCCACATAGGCCGTTTTCTAAATTAAGTCGATTTTTAGGGGATGTCGGTATTTAAAAACGTCCATGTTATTCATCTCATTCATTATGATCGAAACAGGATGAACTGATCCGATATCAAGCACTCTTTGTAAATATGAGTCCTAGAATGGTGACCTCGTAGAATAACATATTAAAATTCATCCCTAAAATGTAATTGAATAGGATCTGTGTGGGTGGTGTTACCTGTAGTGGTGGTGCCTGGGACAGCGGTGGTGGTGGTGGTTAGAATAGGTGCCACCGTTGCCGCAGCAACCGGAGTCCCAGAACAGAAGATGGATTTCTGTAATAGAAAGAAGTGTATTTTTCTTCTAATTTTCCTTTTTCAAAAGTGTCACCAGAAAAACCTGACTTGAGGAGAACAACCGTAGAACATCTTACCCTCCCCTCCTCCGTATGTATTTGGACAGCGAAGCTATAAATAAAGAAATACAAAATGGTACATTCTGGCCATAAACAGTACTCCACCATTTTGGATTTGAGATCAAATATTTCACATTGAACTTTCAAAGTTCTTGAAATGTTCCGTATTGACTGACCTTCATGTCTTAAAGTAATGATGGACTGTTGTTTCTCTTTGATTATTTTAGCTGTTCTTGCGATAATATGGACTTTTTTTTTAAACAAATAGGGCTTTCTTCTGTGTACCACCCCTACCTTGTCACAACATAACTGATTGGCTCAAACACATTAAGAAGGAAATACATTTGACAAATTAACTTTTAACAAGGCACACCTGTTAATTGAAATGCATTCCAGGTGACTACCTCATAAAGCTAGTTGAGAGAATGCCAAGAGTGTGCAACGCTGTAATCAAGGCAAAGGGTGGCTACTTTGAAGAATCTCAAATATAAAATATATTTTGATTTGTTGAACACTTTTTTGGTTACTACATGATTCCATATGTGTTGTTTCATAGTTTTGATGTCTTCACTGTTATTCTACAATGTAGAAACTAGTAAAAAATAAAGAAAAACCCTTGAATGAATAGGTGTGTTCTAACTTTTGACTGGTACTATATGTGAGAACGCTGCTCATTGACTACAGCTCAGCGTTCAACACAATAGTGCCCACAAAGCTCATGGGGGCCCCTCAGGGGTGTGTACTTAGTCCCCTCCTGTACTCCCTGTTCACCCACAATTGCGTGGCCAAACACGACTCCAACACCATCATTAAGTTTGCTGACGACACAACGGTGGTAGGCCTGATCACCGACAACGATGAGACAACCTATAGGGAGCAAGACAAAAGAGCTGATCGCGGACTACAGGAAAAGGAGGGCCGAACACGCCCCCATTCTCATCTACGGAGCTGTAGTGGAATGGGTCGAGAGTTAAGTTCCTTTGTGTCCACATCACCAACAAACTATCATGTCCCAAACACGCCAAACCAGTCGTAATAAGGGCACAACAACACCCATTCCCCCTCAGGAGACGGAAAAGATTTGGCATGTGTCCCCAGATCCTCAAAAAGTTATACGTAAGGGGACAATCAAGTCTGAAATTTCTAGGTGGAAATGACTAACTTCAGAAGCCTTTCAGGTGCATCAAAGCTGGGACCGAGAGACTGAAGAACAGCTTCTATCTCAAGGCCATCAGACTGTTAAACAGCCACCACTAGCACTGAGTGGCTGCTGCCAACACACTGACACTGACTCAACTCCAGCCACTTTAATAATGGGAATTGATGGGAAATGATGTAAATATATCACTAGCCACTTTAAACAATGCTACCTTATATAATGTTACTTACCCTACATTATTCATCTCATATGCATACGTATATACTGTACTCTATATCATCGACTGTATCCTTATGTAATACATGTATCACTAGCCACTTTAAACTATGCCACTTTGTTTACATACTCATCTCATCTGTACATACTGTACTCGATACCATCTACTGTATCTTGCCTATGCTGCTCTGTACCATCACTCATTCATATATCCTTATGTACATATTCTTTATCCCCTTACACTGTGTACAAGACAGTAGTTTTGGAATTGTTAGTTAGATTACTTGTTATTACTGCATTGTCGGAACTAGAAGCACAAGCATTTCGCTACACTCGCATTAACATCTGCTAACCATGTGTATGTGACAAATAAAATTTGATTTGATTTGATTTGATTTTTAAACCTCAAATACACTGTTAAACATTTCCTGCAAGTTAAAGATTTCCTGCAACAGGGAGATCAAATTAAGATCCTACATCGGTACGTCTTCAAATGGGGAACTAGATATACAAAGTGCTTTCATTTATAAACAGCAAAACAGAGATGTATATGAAAATACCCTGAAATAAAAAGGTGACATTCTATACTGTTGCCTAATACTAAACATTTGATCTCAAATCCAAGATGCTGGAGTATAGCGCCAAAGGTAAATATTTTATCGTCAAAGGTTATGACCTGTGTCATGGTGTGGGGGGACTGGGGTTTCTGCCCCCCTATAGCAGGGTGGGAGGGCAGGGTGATGCGCGTGGCTGTGTCCCTGGCACCCTGGGGACGTTGGATACTGATGGTGGCAGGAGGAGGGTGGATGGTCAGCCCTGGATGCCTGGAGGAGGTAACACAAGACATCATCAACCCACCATCCCCTTTAATGTGACATCATCTACCCACCAAGCCTTTTAATGTGACATCATCGACCCACCATCCCTTTTAATGTGACATCATCGACCCACCATCCCTTTTAATGTGACATCATCAACCCACCAAGCCTTTTAATGTGACATCATCAACCCACCAAGCCTTTTAATGTGACATCATCAACCCACCAAGCCTTTTAATGTGACATCATCAACCCACCAAGCCTTTTAATGTGACATCATCAACCCACCATCCCTTTTAATGTGACATCATCAACCCACCAAGCCTTTTAATGTGACATCATCAACCCACCAAGCCTTTTAATGTGACATCATCAACCCACCATCCATTTTAATGTGACATCATCAACCCACCATCCATTTTAATGTGACATCATCAACCCACCATCCATTGTAATGTGAACGCTCTGGTGGGTATTGTTTCAAAACATGGTCAATAAATTTCAAATTTGAATTCTAAACCTTGTGGGCACAAACACACATGTTGTCATTTACACAAGTGGTTAAAGGTAAGTCCTATGGTTTATTTTCTCATTTATACAGGGGGTTTTAATTTGGGAGCAACTGTGCAAAAAAACTAAAACCATATATTTGTTTTCTTTCTGTACCGTTGTTTTTCCCGAGCGCAGATTCGTTAGCGTCACGCTTGTACCATTACTACGGAGCAAACTGTTTGTTTTCCGAACCCAAACAGTTCAAAAGATCTGACACATATTACCGACACAATCTTTTTCTCCTCCTGTCATAAACCATGTCCGTTCTAAAACTACTCGATGGCTGCATTTGTTTTACACCGTGTTCCAGTCATGCTAGCTAGCTAGCTAGCTGACAACCTGGTAACTTTACCAGCTAACAACCTGGTAACTTTACCACTACACCCAAACATCAGTCATGTTACCTCATTAGCTAGCTAGCTAACAACCTGGTAACTTTACCAGTACACCCAAACATCAGTCATGTTACCTCATTAGCTAGCTAGCTAACAATCTGGTAACTTTACCAGTACATCCAAACATCAGTCATGTTACCTCATTAGCTAGCTAGCTAGCTAACAACCTGGTAACTTTACCAGTACACCCAAACATCAGTCATGTTACCTCATTAGCTAGCTAGCTAACAACCTGGTAACTTTACCAGTACATCCAAACATCAGTCATGTTACCTCATTAGCTAGCTAGCTAACTACCTGGTAACTTTACCAGTACATCCAAACATCAGTCATGTTACCTCATTAGCTAGCTAGCTAACAACCTGGTAACTTTACCAGTACATCCAAACATCAGTCATGTTACCTCATTAGCTAGCTAGCTAACAACCTGGTGACTTTACCAGTACATCCAAACATCAGTCATGTTACCTCATTAGTTAGCTAGCGAAAAACCTGGTAACTTTACCAGTACATCCAAACATCAGTCATGTTACCTCATTAGCTAGCTAGCTGACAACCTGGTAACTTTACCAGTACATCCAAACATCAGTCATGTTACCTCATTAGCTAGCTAGCTAACAACCTGGTAACTTTACCAGTACATCCAAACATCAGTCATGTTACCTCATTAGCTAGCTAGCTGACAACCTGGTAACTTTACCAGTACATCCAAACATCAGTCATGTTACCTCATTAGCTAGCTAGCTAGCTAACAACCTGGTAACTTTACCAGTACATCCAAACATCAGTCATGTTACCTCATTAGCTAGCTAGCTAACTACCTGGTAACTTTACCAGTACAGCCAAACATCTGGGGACACAGAAAGAAAGGGGATATCTTCTTCAGGAAGTCAATGATCACAGCAATGAATGAATGACAGATCTCTTGCATGTCGTCATCACAGTTTAGCTTTTTATAATAAACAAATGCCTTTACAGGGTTACATATTAGTTTCTGGAGCACAACATGTGCTTCAGAAGTAGCTGGGAATCATTTAGGCTATATCGCAATCTTATTTTCTGGTACTCCAAACTTTTTAAAGTTGGGAGCGCAAGTGCTACCAATGAACATTTTTAATTTAGAGCCCTGACAATGAGTTCATCTGACTCTGGATAAGTACATAAAGCGCCAAAATCTCACACTATCCCTTTAATGCTAGTCTAGCTACTAGGCCACTTACCCATGCAGCACCTCTGCAGACTGGGTGAACGTTGGGTTGATGACAGGGGACTGGTTCCGAGTGGCTGAGATGGGGACCACTGCTGTAGAGCTGGTGACAGGGGAACGAGACTAAGGACGAAGAGAGGGAGAGAATCACACTATGTTTCCCTACAAGACTGACTGAACTGTCAACACAAACAATCATGAACGCAGGAGTTATCCTTTGTTACAATGAAGTAAGTCAACCCCCCCCAGGGGGGCAGTCATTTCCTGCACTACAAATGAGGAAAAACAATGGTGTGTAAGTTAACATTTGATCTGTAAACCCTTCACAAGCCTCCCGCCATAATAATGCAATTGAGCCGTAATAACGCTGGGGTAGGCACCTGGATAGACTGGTGGTTAACGTGATGCACTGCACTGGCCCCTGATGCTGGTCTGAGAACAGCAGGCCCTTTACAGCTGGACATCACTGCTGCAGCCACCGCCCCTGGAAGACAGACAGCACAATATAGACGAGGGAAGAGCGCCCTCTAGAGGCCGAGCCAGAGAAGTGCGACCCTCCGGCCAGTAATATCGGTTTAGGGTAAATGGGAAGTGAATGTTTGATGTGAAACGGGTGGGTGTTAGGCCTCCAACCAAAACGCTGGGTTAGGGAGATGTAGTACGTACCTCTTGGTAGGTGAGAGGTGAATGTGTGTTGAGGAACAGAAGGAGACCTAATTATCTGGATATTAGCTGGCACGAGGTGATGCCGATTACTGGAGTGGCCCTGAAATAGGAATAGGTCAAAAACATCAGTCCCTAATAAAAAGGTTTTCCTGGACGCAGATTAAGTCTAATCCTGGATTAAAAACACCTTTTCAACAGAGATAATCTACTGATGTAGTTTTGATCCCGGACTAGGGCTTAATCTGTGTCCAGGAAACTGCCCCCTTATTGGCTCATTCATTAAAGTTATTAAAAAGCAATGATCACAAACAAGAGCCAATAAGAATGTAATGATCACAAACAAGAGCCAATAAGAATGTAACAGGCTATGTAGTCACCTGTTGTCCACTGATGGTTGCCACAGGGATGGAGGAGGTGGGAGCGATGTGGCTCTCCAGGGTGACAGTGATGTGGCCAAGCAGGGCAGGCTGCACCTTGGGAGGCAGAGGGAGAGGGATGTGACCCCCCTGGCCCTGGCTGGAGGCTGGAGCTGGGGCGATGAGACGACTGGGTACTAGCGATTTCAGGGCAGCCTGAAACAAAAACAAAAAAAACACCACAGAAAATATAGATTTGTTTCTATGATATTTGCAGTCCTAAAACACATAGATTTGATTTAAGCTAGTGATAACATAAAATCTTTTTTGATTCTATATTTTAGGACACTTTTGGGAGTATCAACTTTTCCTCCTTGACTGAGTGAGTTCTCAATCAGATGATGGCAGACAGGGGAAAAAGGGATGTGTTCATGCTGTCGTGTATAGTTGGCTATACACCACAAACAGATCTGGGATCAGACTAGGGAAGAGAGGGTTCCCCCTCTGGGGTGTTCTAATTACCACCCTAATACCTTTATAGATAAAAACAGATCTGGGATCAGACTAGGGAAGAGAGGGTTCCCCCTCTGGGGTGTTCTAATTACCACCCTATTACCTTGATAGATAAAAACAGATCTGGGATCAGACTAGGGAAGAGAGGGGGGGGAAATGGGGTGTTCTAATTACCACCCTAATACCTTGATAGATAAAAACAGATCTGGGATCAGACTAGGGAAGAGAGGGGGGGAAATGGGGTGTTCTAATTACCACCCTATTACCTTTATAGATAAAACAGATCTGGGATCAGGCTCGGGAAGAGAGGGGGGGGAAATGGGGTGTTCTAATTACCACCCTAATACCTTGATAGATAAAAACAGATCTGGGATCAGACTAGGGAAGAGAGGGGGGGGAAATGGGGTGTTCTAATTACCACCCTATTACCTTTATAGATAAAACAGATCTGGGATCAGACTAGGGAAGAGAGGGGGGAAATCAAATCAAATGTATTTGTCACATACACATGGTTAGCAGATGTTAATGTGAGTGTAGCGAAATGCTTGTGCTTCTAGTTCCGACAATGCAGTAATAACCAACAAGTAATCTAGCTAACAATTCCAAAACTACTGTCTTGTACACAGTGTAAGGGGATAAAGAATATGTACATAAGGATATATGAATGAGTGATGGTACAGAACGGCATAGGCAAGATACAGTAGATGGTATCGAGTACAGTATATACATGAGGTGAGTATGTAAACAAAGTGGCATAGTTAAAGTGGCTAGTGATACATGTATTACATAAGGATGCAGTCGATGATATAGAGTACAGTATATACATTTGAGATGAGTAATGTAGGGTATGTAAACAAAGTGGCATAGTTTAAAGTGGCTAGTGATACATGTATTACATAAGGATACAGTAGATGATATAGAGTACAGTATATACATTTGAGATGAGTAATGTAGGGTATGTAAACAAAGTGGCATAGTTTAAAGTGGCTAGTGATACATGTATTACATAAAGATACAGTAGATGATATAGGGTACAGTATATACATTTGAGATGAGTAATGTAGGGTATGTAAACAAAGTGGCATAGTTTAAAGTAGTCAAAAGTAGTGCACTAAATAGCAAAAATAGCAACAACAAAAAAAGTGCAATTCCGAGAAACAGCCATGGAGAGGTCTTACCTTAATTTGCCCGTCGACGAGGGCAGCAGGCTGGGCCTGCATTAGCTGGACAGGAGGGTTGAAGACGGTGACAGGTTGACCAGGTGTACCTGCCTTGTTGGGCACCTGCTGGGACAGAGCTGGGACCGGGGACTGCAGGCTGTGGATCTGAACCGGGACCTGGAGGAGGGACGATGAGATAAGATTTTGACTTTGTAAGACATATCAGGGGTGGATTCTGGGAACGGATTAAAGCCTAGTCTTGGACTAAAGAGTTTGATGGAGATTCAGGACACAGAACATTAGCCAATAAAAAGCCTACAATCAATGAGAAAATAGAGAAAGTGCAGTTAATGATATCTGTACATTATAGGCTGCATCCCAAATGGAGCCATCAAATACATGTACACTATCAACTAGACCTGGGGTACTCAAATCTTACCCTACGAGGTAAGGAGCCATCCTATCCCCTACAGCAAGGGTACTCAAATCTTACCCTACGAGGTAAAGAGCCATCCTATCCCCTACAGCAAGGGTATTCAACTCTTACCCTACAAGGTAATGAGCCATCCTATCCCCTACAGCAAGGGTACTCAACTCTTACCCTACGAGGTAATGAGCCATCCTATCCCCTACAGCAAGGGTACTCAACTCTTACCCTACGAGGTAAGGAGCCATCATATCCCCTACAGCAAGGGTACTCAACTCTTACCCTACGAGGTAATGAGCCATCCTATCCCCTACAGCAAGGGTACTCAACTCTTACCCTACAAGGTAATGAGCCATCCTATCCCCTACAGCAAGGGTACTCAAATCTTACCCTACGAGGTAAGGAGCCATCCTATCCCCTACAGCAAGGGTACTCAACTCTTACCCTACAAGGTAATGAGCCATCCTATCCCCTACAGCAAAGGTACTCAACTCTTACCCTACGAGGTAAGGAGCCATCCTATCCCCTACAGCAAGGGTACTCAACTCTTACCCTACGAGGTAATGAGCCATCCTATCCCCTACAGCAAGGGTACTCAACTCTTACCCTACGAGGTAATGAGCCATCCTATCCCCTACAGCAAGGGTACTCAACTCTTACCCTACGAGGTAATGAGCCATCCTATCCCCTACAGCAAGGGTACTCAACTCTTACCCTACGAGGTAATGAGCCATCCTATCCCCTACAGCAAGGGTACTCAACTCTTACCCTACGAGGTAATGAGACATCCTATCCCCTACAGCAAGGGTACTCAACTCTTACCCTACGAGGTAAGGAGCCATCCTATCCCCTACAGCAAGGGTACTCAACTCTTACCCTACGAGGTAAGGAGCCATCCTATCCCCTACAGCAAGGGTACTCAACTCTTACCCTACGAGGTAAGGAGCCATCCTATCCCCTACAGCAAGGGTACTCAACTCTTACCCTACGAGGTAAGGAGCCATCCTATCCCCTACAGCAAGGGTACTCAACTCTTACCCTACGAGGTAAGGAGCCATCCTATCCCCTACAGCAAGGGTACTCAACTCTTACCCTACGAGGTAAGGAGCCATCCTATCCCCTACAGCAAGGGTACTCAACTCTTACCCTACAAGGTCCGGAGCTTTTCTGTTCTACCGGAGAATTAGTTGCACCCACCTGGTGTCCCAGGTCTAAAATCAGTCCTTGATTAGAGGGAAACGATGCAAAAACATAGTTGGAACTGGCTTCAAGGTCCAGAGTTGAGTTTAAGGGAACTAGAGTATCCACTAACCTGGGGGTAGGGTCTGACCACTCCAGTCTCCTGCTTGTCTTCTCTGAACGACAGGGCTTCTTCTCCTCCCCTGCTGCTGGCTGGATGGTCCTTGGGACCATGGTGGTCCACATCACCGCTACTGTCCTCACCTGGTCCTGCTAGGGAACCATTAAAAAGCCTGCAGTGTGAGTTTTAATAAACATCATAACATACAATTGGAGAGAATTTACCAGAAACTCTGGAGGACTGTGGAAATGTGTTCAGTTCCAAATGGCACCTTATTCACTATGTAGTACTACTCCTTTTGGGACGACAAACTGAAAATTACCGACACCAACACCGCCTTCCTCTTATGTTGTTAATTTTCAGTGATTTTGCTACACAACGTTCCTGTAGATTGTTCTAGAACCATTATTTGGTTGACGGTAATAGACTATACATTATGTTGATTCCTACTATGAACGTACAGTGCCTTCAGAAAGTATTCATACCCCCTTGACTTAACGCATCCCCCCCTCACCCCCCTTGCTACACACAATACCTCACAATGACAAAGTGAAAACACGTTTTTTTTTTTTTTACATTTGCAAATGTATTGAAAATGAAATACAGAAAAATCGTTATTTACATTAGTATTCAACACCCCTAAATCAATACATGTTATTTATTACCTTTGGGCAGCGACTACACCTGTGAGTCTTTATGGGTAAGTCTCTACGAGCTTTTGCACACCTGGATTGTACATTATTATTTTAACATTTCTTCAAGCTCTGTCAAGTTAGTTGATCTTTGCTAGACACCCATTTTCAAGTCTTGCCATTGATCCGAGACGATTTAAATCAGAACTGCAACTCGGCCATTTAGGAAGATTCAATAACTGGGGCGGCAGGGTAGCCTAGTGGTTAGAGCGTTGGACTAGTAACCGGAAGGTTGCGAGTTCAAACCCCCGAGCTGACTAGGTACAAAATCTGTCGTTCTGCCCCCTGAACAGGCAGTTAACCCACTGTTCCCAGGCCGTCATTGTAAATAAGAATTTGTTCTTAACTGACTTGCCTGGTTAAATAAAGGTAAAAAAAAAAAAAAAAAAAAACTAGCAGGGTTGGACAGTAGCCAGAATTTACAGTGTTACCAGTTTAGTACACAAGGGGGCGCCAAATATATGACACATTTCCATGGAGGCTGCTAGCTAAACATGCCATTAAGCTCAAATGAAAATAAACCAATTGCAAAGACGGGTAATGCAGCTCATGAAGTTATAGTATCAGTCAAAAGTTTGGACACACCTACTCATTCAAGAGTTTCTTTATTTGTACTATTTTCTACATTGTCGAATAATAATGAAGACAATAAAACTATGAAATAACCGATATGGACTCAAGGAATTACCAAAAAAAAAAACGTTTTCAACATGCCATTAAGCTCAAATGAAAATAAACCAATTGCAAAGACAGGTAATGCAGCTCATGAATTTATACATATATAGAGTATCAGTCAAAAGTTTGGACACACCTACTCATTCAAGAGTTTCTTTATTTGTACTATTTTCTACATTTGTCGAATAATAACGAAGACAATAAAACTATGAAATAACCGATATGGACTCAAGGAATTACCAAAAAAAAAAACGTTTTCAACAAGTCTAAATATATTTTAGATTTGAGATTCTTCAAAAGTAGCCACCCTTTGCCTTGATGACAGCTTTGCACACTCTTGGCATTCTCTCAACCAGCTTCATGAGGTAGTCACCTGGAATGCATTTCAATTAACAGGTGTGCCTTCTTAAAAGTTCATTTGTGGAATTTCTTTCCTTCTTAATGCGTTTGAGCCAATCAGTTGTGTTGTGACAAGGTAGGGGGGCTATAAAAGACCAAGTCCATATTATGGCAAGAACTGCTCAAACAAGGAAAGAGAAATGACAGTCCATCATTCCTTTAAAACATGAAGGCCAGTCAATACAGAACATTTCAAGAAATGTTTAAGTTTCTTCAAGTGCAGTCGCAAAAACCATGATGAAACTGGCTCTCATGAGGACCTCCACAGCAAGGAAGACCCAGAGTTACCTCTGCTGCAGGGGCTGAATAATTTTGCACGCCCAATTTTTCAGTTTTTGATTTGTTAAAAAGGTTTGAAATATCCAATAAATGTCATTCCACTTCATGATTGTGTCCCACTTGTTGTTGATTCTTCACAAAAAAATACAGTTTTATATCTTTATGTTTGAAGCCTGAAATGTGGCAAAAGGTCGCAAAGTTCAAGGGGGCCGAATACTTTCGCAAGGCACTGTAATTTGTTTTTCAACAGGACAATGACCAACACACCTCCAGGCTGTAAGGGCTATTTGACCAAGAAGGAGAGTGATGGTGCTGCAACAGATGACCTGGACTCCACAATCACCCAACCTCAGCCCAATTAGGATGGTTTGGGATGAGTCGGACAGCAGAGTGAAAGAAAAGCAGCCAACAAGTGCTCAGCATTTGTGGGAACTCCTTCAAGACTGTTGGAAAAGCATTCCAGGTGAAGCTGGTTGAGAGAATGCCAAGCGTTTGCAAAGCTGTCATCGAGACAAAGGGTGGCTACTTTTGAAGAACCTAAAATATATGATTTGTTTAAAACTTTTTGGGTTACTATATGATTCCATGTGTTATTTCATAGTTGTGATGTCATCACTATTATTCTACAATGTAGAAAATAGTACAAATAAAGAAAAACCCTTGAATGAGTAGGCGTGTCCAAACTTGTGACTGGTACTGTGTGTGTGTGTGTGTGTGTGTGTGTGTGTGTGTGTGTGTGTGTGTGTGTGTATATATATACACATATTTGTATTTATTTTTATGAATATTAACTAATTTAATTCATTCTGGCCAAGGGATCCGTAAAATAAGTTCAGAGGGTGTAATACCATACAATGTAACATTCATTTACATTATTCATTGACATTACTCATTTACATTAACATTATTAACTTACATTACATTTACATTATTCATTTACATGATTCATTTACATTATTCATTTACATTATTCATTTACATTGACATTATTAATTTACATTACATTTACATTATTCATTTACATTACTGTTTAGCCATTTATCAGACACCCTTATTCAGAGCTTCTTGCAGTTAGTTGGTGCATTCATCTTAAGATAGCTAGGTGAGACAACCACATACTGGGAAACCTAGGCCTGGGAGACTCACAGGGATATTGGTATCCACAGTACTGGACAACTTAGACCTGGGAGACTCACAGGGATATTGGTATCCACAGTACTGGACAACCTAGGCCTGGGAGACTCACAGGGATATTGGTATCCACAGTACTGGAAAATATCTATCCTGTCTCTGCCACATGGACATTGTTTTTGTAGAATTGCAGGATATTCGCTTGAAAACTGCTAAATTTTTATCTCCAATGCCAAGAGGTGGGCCTTTAAAATGTTTCTTCCCACACCCCAAGACTTGGTTTGTCCGGCCGTAGTAAAACTCCTTGTAAGCTATTTTATTTTATTACCTTACTCGAGTTGTGTTCTGATTATGAGGGGGTCCCTGATGAATTTAGTATCACAAAAGGGGACCCCGGCCCCAAAAAGTTTGAGAACCCCTGATATAGGGAATAGTATGCCATTAGGAACACGCCATATTCAATATAAATGTTAACCTGGCTGTTTGGATGACTGATTGATGGAGACCGGCTTTCCACCAGGATTACTCTGAGCAGGCATTCCAGCTGTAGAAAATGGCTGAGAACTCATCTTTCACTATCCTAGAAGGGAGAAGGATGGAACAACCATTATATAAAACAAAAATTTAAAAAATGAGATCACACGCCTCTTTCTCAATTCCTTTTTTTCTCCTTATCTGATCAAATGTATTGGCGGATAAGGTCCAAATTCCCTCCCCTCAATGGGTTTTGAGAAGAGATGGCGTGAGGAATCGACATGAGTCAACACAAATTTCATGACCGTCATATTTTTTATTTAACCTTTATTTAACCATTATTTAACCATTATTTAACCTTTATTTAACCTATATTTAACTAGGCAAGTCAGTTAAAAATGAATTCTCATTCACAATGACGGTCTAGGAACCGTGGTTTAACTGCCTTGTTCAGGGGCATAAACAACAGATTTGTACCTTGTCAACTCGGCGATTCGATCTAGCAACCTTTCGGTTACTAGTCCAACGCTCTAACCACTAGGCTACCTGCCACCCTGTCACAGCCCTGGGAAGTAAAGATGAACGGAGACAAATCCCATTCTAGCAGCTCTAGCAACTCACTAGCCTCGGTACCCTGTCTTTCATTCACACAGAGCCAGCTACCTTTGTGTGAAATGGAAATGCGTTTAAGCTGAAGTATTTTTACATATCATCGCTCTGTCTGCGATCAATGAATGTCCCGAGTGATTTAGGAAATTCAGACGTTATGAAAAAAATAATGGGGTGGCACATTCTAGCTAGCTAGTTACTTTACCAGAAGAGACCCACCCTACTCGTTACGCTTGTTTACAACGAGCTGCATTGGGGTGGGAACGCAATCATGGATGGTTACATTAAGACAACGCGGAGCCGGTGCGAGATATGGGTCGGAAAACATATCTCAATGCAGGGGTGGGAGTATCCTTTGATCATGACTCTCAGTTCTGCCTGGGCGGTATACCGAATTTGACAATACAACAATATTGATGCACGGACCGGATTGGGTTTTTACTTTACCTTCTATAACAGTATTTTAAATGTTTGGTTTGTTAAATGTGATACACTGTGTGTAATGTCAATTTTAATAGTTAATTTTTTCTTATACTTCCCTATTTGAGTCGTCTCTCTCCATGCCGCTTTCCACACAGACCTAGCCCCACCCCCTGCTTTCCACACAGACCTAGCCCCACCCCCTGCTTTCCACACAGACCTAGCCCCACCCCCTGCTTTCCACACAGACCTAGCCCCACCCCCTGCTTTCCACACAGACCTAGCCCCACGCCCTGATTTCCACACAGACCTAGCCCCACGCCCTGATTTCCACACAGACCTAGCCCCATCCCCTGATTTCCACACAGACCTAGCCCCAACCCCTGCTTTCCACACAGACATAGCCCCACCCCCTGCTTTCCACACAGACATAACCCCACCCCCTGATTTCCACACAGACCTAGCCCCACCCCCTGCTTTCCACACAGACCTAGCCCCACGCCCTGATTTCCACAGACCTAGCCCCACGCCCTGATTTCCACACAGACCTAGCCCCACCCCCTGATTTCCACACAGACCTAGCCCCACCCCCTGATTTCCACACAGACCTAACCCCACCCCCTGATTTCCACACAGACCTAGCCCCACCCCCTGATTTCCACACAGACCTACCCCCACCCCCTGATTTCCACACAGACCTAGCCCCACCCCCTGATTTCCACACAGACCTAGCCCCGCCCCCTGCTTTCCACACAGACATAACCCCACCCCCTGATTTCCACACAGACCTAGCCCCACCCCCTGATTTCCACACAGACCTAGCCCCACCCCCTGATTTCCACACAGACCTAGCCCCACCCCCTGCTTTCCACACAGATATAACCCCACCCCCTGATTTCCACACAGACCTAGCCCCACCCCCTGATTTCCACACAGACCTAACCCCACCCCCTGCTTTCCACACAGACCTAGCCCCACGCCCTGATTTCCACACAGACCTAGCCCCACCCCCTGATTTCCACACAGACCTAGCCCCACCCCCTGACTTCCACATAGACCTAGCCCCACCCCCTGATTTCCACACAGACCTAACCCCGCCCAGACACTCAAGGAGCGCATTTATTCTCGCTTGACTACGAGGCACTTGTGTTCAGTCTGCATGGTCAATGCAGCACATGAAACGAGGCAATCATTTGAGAAACCAAGGCTATCGAGTCTGCCGATGAGGATGTGGTGATTTCGAGTCGAAAGCCTTGGCCAGGTCAATGAATACGGCTGCACATTATTGTTCCTTATCGATGGCGGTTAAGATATCGTTTAGGACCTTGAGCGTGGCTGAGGTGCACCTATGACCAGCTCTGAAACCAGATTGCATAGCGGAGAAGGTATGGTGGGATTCGAAATGGTCGGTAATCTGTTTGTTGACTTGGCTTTCGAAGATTTTAGAAAAGGCAGGGTAGGATAGATATAGGTCTGTAGCAGTTTGGGTCAAGAGGGGGATGACCGCAGCTGCTTTCCAATCTTTGGGAATCTCAGATGACACGAAAGAGAGGTTGAACAGGCTAGTAATAGGGGTGGCAACAATTTCGGCAGATAATTTTAGAAAGAGAAGGTCCAGATTGTCTAGCCCGGCTGATTTGTAGGGGTCCAGATTTTGCAGCTCTTTCAGAACATCAGCTGACTGGATTTGGGAGAAGGAGAAATGGGGAAGGCTTGGGCGAGTTGCTGTGGGGGGTGCAGTGCTGTTGACCGGGGTAGGGGTAGCCAGGTGGAAAGCATGGCCAGCCGTAGAAAAATGCTTGTTGAAATTCTGGTGACAGTGTTTCCTATCTGCAGTGCAGTGGGCAGCTGGGAGGAGGTGTTCTTATTCTCCATGGACTTTACAGTGTCCCAGAAAATGTTTGAGTTTGTGTTGCAGGAAGCAAATTTCTGCTTGAAAAAGCTAGCCTTGGCTTTTCTAACTGCCTGTGTATATTGGTTCCTAGCTTCCCTGAAAAGTTGCATATCACGGGGGCTGTTCGATTCTAATGCAGAACGCCATAGGATGTTTTGTGTTGGTTGAGGGCAGTCAGGTCAGGAGAGAACCGAGGGCTATATCTGTTCCTGGTTCTAAATTTCTTGAATGGGGCATGCTTATTTAAGATGGTGAGGAAGGCATTTAAAAAATAATAACCAGACATCCTCTACTGACGGGATGAGATCAATATCCTTCCAGGATACCCCGGCCAGGTCGATTAGAAAGGCCTGCTCGCTGAAGTGTTTCAGGGAGCGTTTGACAGTTATGAGTGGAGGTCGTTTGACCGCTGACCCATTACAGATGCAGGCAATGAGACAGTGATCGCTGAGATCTTGGTTGAAAACAGCAGAGGTGTATTTAGAGGGCAGGTTGGTTAGCATGATATCTATGAGGGTGCCTGTGTTTACGGCTTTGGGGTGGTACCTGGTAGGTTCATTGATAATTTGTGTGAGATTGAGGGCATCAAGCTTAGATTGTAGGATGGCTGGGGTGTTAAGCATGTTCCAGTTTAGGTCGCCTAGCAGCACAAGCTCTGAAGATAGATGGGGAGCAATCAGTTCACATATGGTGTCCAGAGCACAGCTGGGAGCAGAGGGTGGTCTATAGCAGGCGGCAACGGTGAGAGACTTGTTTTTAGAGAGGTGGATTTTTAAAAGTAGAAGTTCAAATTGTTTGGGCACAGACCTGGATAGTAGACAGAACTCTGCAGGCTATCTTTGCAGTAGATTGTCGTTCTATCTTGTCTGAAAATGTTGTAGTTAGGGATGAAGATTTCAGAATCTTTGGTAGTCTTCCTATGCCAGGATTCAGACACAGCTAGAACATCCAGGTTGGCAGAGTGTGCTAAAGCAGTGAATAAAACAAACTTAGGGAGGAGGATTCGAATGTTAACATGCATGAAACCAAGGCTATTACGGTTACAGAAGTCATCAAAAGAGAGCGCCTGGGGAATAGGAGTGGAGCTAGGCCCTGCAGGGCCTGGATTTATGACTACGACACAGTTTCCACTTTGCTTCTTAATATAAATCCACAAGCATCCTATAAATTACACTATTAGTTTGTATTTATTATATTTGCAAAAAGCTAGTTTGTATTTTCTTAACAAGTTGTGTTACCAGCTTATGCTATTCGCTAGCTACACTGACGGAAGACAGAGGAACCACCTGTGGTAATTAGCTATCTAGCGTGCAATTAGCATGCTCTGAACACCTGTGGTAATTATCATGCTCTGAACACCTGTGGTAATCAGCATGCTCTGAACACCTGTGGTAATTAGCATGCTCTGAACACCTGTGGTAATTAGCTATCTAGCATACTCTGAACACCTGTGGTAATTAGCTATCTAGCGTGCTCTGAGCACCTGTGGTAATTAGCATGCTCTGAACACCTGTGGGAATTAGCTATCTAGCATACTCTGAACACCTGTGGGAATTAGCTATCTAGCATACTCTGAACACCTGTGGTAATTAGCTATCTAGCATACTCTGAACACCTGTGGTAATTAGCATGCTCTGAACACCTGTAGTAATTAGCTATCTAGCATACTCTGAACACCTGTGGTAATTAGCTATCTAGCGTGCTCTGAGCACCTGTGGTAATTAGCATGCTCTGAACACCTGTGGTAATTAGCATGCTCTGAACACCTGTGGTAATTAGCATGCTCTGAGCACCTGTGGTAATTAGCTATCTAGCATACTCTGAACACCTGTGGTAATTAGCTATCTAGCGTGCTCTGAGCACCTGTGGTAATTAGCATGCTCTGAACACCTGTGGTAATTAGCATGCTCTGAACACCTGTGGTAATTAGCATGCTCTGAACACCTGTGTGTAAAGGAAGAAGGCCACCAGAAACGTGTTGACACTGAAAAATACTGTCGGGTAACACTGTGTACATTAATTAAGTGTATATTTAGCATTTGTGAAATAATGTTGATGTAATATGAAAGTATAGGGCTTTACATTTCTACAACTATATTGCAATTGAGAATCGATTCACGTTTAGATATTGTATTTGGCTGCCAGAGTCATCCTACCTCTGTAAATAAGTAATGGCACTTTAAGGAGCAACGGTAACGTTAGGCTCCTTTAGAGTACATATTGGGCTAGGATGGGCCACTGTACTTCAAATTGTACCTTTATCCACAATGCCCGATCGAGAAAATTGAAACACTACTAGCAGTGTGGATAAAGGTCACCTTTGGGGTACAGTGGCATATTGACATATCCCGTCCCTGCATTGAGCTAGGTTACCCGAACCATATCTCCCGCCAGCTCGTAATGTAACCATGATTGCGTACCAACCCCCGTGCAGCTCAGTGTAAACAAGCGTAACGCTACGGTAGGTATCTTTTAGTTTATTCAACCATTAACTATGTAAATTTGTATTGGCGGATAATGTTATGGTAAGCTAGTTACTATGAAACCCTAACTATGCAGCTGTTAGGAGCAATAAGATAAATCACCGAATAGGCACTGCTCTGAAGAAAGTGCATATCTGCTTTGACAGGATCACAAGCCGATGGCAGCGGCCACAGTCGAGCTCTCAAATAACACGTTTACATAACGTTAACGTTTAATTTTGATCGCATATCCAGATGGTTAACCTTACAAAATAGCTAGCTAAGGATAGCTTGCTAGCTGCAGCTATCGCTAAACAAACATTGGGTGAACTTACAATATTCTTACAATATTTATAGAATGCCAAAATAAGTTGGGGAAAAGCTTTATCGACAAAAGCTTTTGACGATACATTGGCATAATTCTTTTTTTTAAACATGCTAAAATACCGTATTCGTAGTGTTTTGTTTTCTCCAGGCATTCGTCTTTTCTTTTCAACAACATATATAACCGGAAGAACGAAGAGAAGCTCACAATTATTATTTTTTCGTCCAATCATCGGAGGGAATTGTGTAAACCCTTTGACAAATCACAAACGGAGCGGAGGAGTCAATCGTTTCTGCGTAACGATTGGCTGGAATGGCATAACTATTCCCGCGCTGAGAATGTTTTATAGACGTTTAATAAACAGGGTAGTTTGGATACTGGTTACTGATTGGCTAAAACAGCTTCTTTTTTTTTGCCATGCGTACGTGATACCGTATACCATGACGTTTAAGCCTGTTCACGTTGATAAAATGGCTACGTCAACAATAGTGCAAATAGCCGATGTACAAAATAAGCATTTAGATTTGAAACAAAGTGGGCACTTAGCTGATTCACTGACTGGTGTGTAGAAAAAAAGGGGATATATATTGTGAGTTTGGGAATATAAAAAATGAAACTGAACATTATTCTACGGGATCTGTATTTGTTCAGTGAGAAACATGAATGCCGAAGAATAAGGGATTTAGCAGCTAACGTTATGCTGGACCGGTATATCAACGAACCCTTCTCAGTTTGGCATGGACTACACACAAGGACACCGAATTTACAACGTGTCTGTCGGCGGAGTTAAAAAGTCGAGGGAAGAGGGGCACGATAAAGCTGAACGGCTACATAATGATATGTAACTGTTACCAAACTAAATCATTTTAATGTACTCTGACAACACAGCAGCAGCTGCCCCAGTTCAACGAACGGCATCCGTTCCCAGCACCGTGGAAACAACAAACGATAACACGGGGCCATTTTGTTTCTCTCTCACTTGTGCACAATAAATGGCAACATTCAGATCAACGTGAATAAATAATTGGCACGTGTTAGTCACTCTAGAAGTAGCGCTAATGCTCTGGTGGTATATTAGCAATACACCACACACCCTCGGTACTTATTTCTTAAATATAGCTCACAATAATATCTCCTCCACCTGAAGTGTGTACGACCCAAAAATGTAAAAACATTGGATTGGGTTGTATGGGCTAGATGCCCCTGGGTGGCGTATTCGGTCTTCTGGAGGGCTGCACTGAAAATGTGTTATAGTTCCTCGCCGTAAAAAAAATGCCCAAAATAGTTCTATTGTTTTTAGAATTTCCGATGCTCTCTGGTGGCATTTTCTTAACAATGCATAATATTGTATACTACCATTGTAATGTACATGAAGGTTTCAAATTCCTACAAATACATGCTTAGATCTGTTAGAAAGGTGACTAATTCAGAGCCCAAAATACAGCAGGACAGAAAAACCTTAAGTGTAACGTTTTTTTGTTCGTTTTTTTTTATTCGCAGGGGACCCCCAAATGTCCCCATATTGGGGAGTAAGAGATTTGAAAGTCTGTTTGAAATCAAATGTTGCAAATTACTGTTCCAAAACAATTAAAAATAATAATAATAGTGTAACGACCCTGGGTTTATAAGCGCGGAAATCGACCCTGCCTCAAGAGCATGCTTTTGCGGCACAATCGATAGCGCGCCGGACTTCGGGCTCTAAGGTCGAGGGTTCGAGACCTGCTTCCTGCTGTTTCATTACAATATAAATATTTTTTTCAGATCGTTTACCTAATGGCGGCACTCTAAGCGTGCACTTTCCCATAGGTCACGGCCATTTTAAAAGTGCAGGGTTTATGCCATACCTTGATATACATATGAGGAGAAAGATGAAGTTTTTATTTTATTTATTTATTTATTTTTCTCCTTTGCACCCCATTATTTTTATTTCTACTTTGCACATTCTTCCACTGCAAATCTACCATTCCAGTGTTTTACTTGCTATATTGTATTTACTTTGCCACCGTGGCTTTTTTTTGCCTTTACCTCCCGTATCTCACCTCATTTGCTCACATCGTATATAAACTTGTTTATACTGTATTATTGACTGTATGTTTGTTTTACTCCATGTGTAACTCTGTGTCGTTGTATGTGTCGAACTGCTTTGCTTTATCTTGGCCAGGTCGCAATTGTAAATGAGAACTTCTTCTCAGCTTGCCTACCTGGTTAAATAAAGGTGAAATAAAAATAAATAAACACAGTTTCGATTTGCATTTATTCATTTGAAAGTACATATGTTTTTACTCAAACCACCCATGTTTGACACCCCATGGGCTAGAGGGAGTTTTCATATAGTCATTTCCTTTCAAATCCACGAAGGCAGAGAGGATGGAAAACCAATATGAACGCTCTTTGAAGAAGGGAAGTGAATAAGTGCACATGTTTGGCTGCGTTTACACAACACAGACTAATTCTGATCTTTTGCCCAATTATTGGCAAAATGTCTGATTTTAATTGGTCAAAAGACCAATGGCAAAATATCACTAAAACCAGAGGGAACAAAACAACCTGGGGAATAGTTACAGGGGAGAGGAGCACATCAATGAGTTAATTGTAACCTGGGGATGTGGCCATGATGGTATGAGGGTCAGATTGGGAATTGATATGACCAACACTTTCATGCAATTTATTTGTTAACATGTACTTCAAGACTGTCACTCCATCAGTCTAATTGCTCAAAGCACTTGAAAGATACCTTGAAATAGTGTAATAATGGCTATTACTACTGCCATTACAGAGACAGACAGCTAGAGGGCAGCAGAGCCTCTTGTTTTGTATTGTCCTAATGGCCTTGTAGTTCATAATAAAGCTGCTGCAATTTTTGTAATTCTAGGTTTCAATTCAATTTTCTAGGTAAGTCAATTAAGAACACATTTTTATTTACAATGACGGCCTACAGTGGGTTAACTGCCTTGTTCAAGGACAGAACAACAGATTTTTACCTTGCCAGCTCGGGGATTCAACCCAGCAACTTTTCTGGTTACTGGCCCAACGCTCTACCCACTAGGCTACCTGCTTCCACTCTCTACAGGTTGTAGTCCGAGCATTAGGCCTTAAGCCAAGTGTCCTGCCACTAGACGTTGTTATTAAGGGTTTTATCCCAAATGGCCCCCTATTTCAATTATAGTGCACTACTTTGGACCAGGACCCATAAGGCTCTGGACAAAAGTAGTGCACTATTTAGGGAATAGGAGTGCCATTTGGATATTGAAAACATCTAAGGAACTAAATTGTTTCATGTTTCCTGTCTGCGTCCAGTCGAGATATTATACTCGGGGGGGCTAACCCAATATTTGGATGAGAACTGCAACAAGAGATATCCACTTCAGTTGACTTTTTCCACTTTTCACAGCCAGCATTCCATAGGTTTTAATCTCTCACCTCTGACCTGACTATCTTCATTGTTGACCCCTCACCTCTGACCTGACTATATTCATGTCGATGGTCCATTGTTACAGATAAACATTGATGCATCTCAAATTACACCGTGTTCCCCGTCAGCAGATCGGTTTGAGATTATAACACAGAAATGGGTTTGAGATTATAACACAGAAATGGGTTTGAGATTATAACACAGAAATGGGTTTGAGATTATAACACAGAAATGGGTTTGAGATTATAACACAGAAATGGGTTTGAGATTATAACACAGAAATGGGTTTGAGATTATAACACAGAAATGGGTTTGAGATTATAACACAGAAATGGGTTTGAGATTACAACACAGAAATGGGTTTGAGATTATAACACAGAAATGGGCAGTTATTAAAGGGTTGAGATTAAAACACAGAATAGACACCTTATTAAAGACATCGCTGCATCCTGGACATACTGCAGATTTGGTCATGTCATACAAGCCGTTCAGTCATATAGGGTACAGAGACAGTTAATAAACACATTATACATGATTTCCCATTACAACTATGAACAAGGGGGCCACCGGGGGGGGGGACTCGGGCCAGGGGAAGTCAAGGGAAGCACTGCAGAGTCACCAGGGGGGCCTCGGGCCAGAGGAAGCACTGCAGAGTCACCAGGGGGGCCTCAGGCCAGGGGAAGCACTGCAGAGCCACCAGGGGGGCCTCGGGCCAAGGGAAGCACTGCAGAGCCACCAGGGGGGCCTCGGGCCAGGGGAAGCACTGCAGAGCCACCACGGGGGCCTCGGGCCAAGGGAAGCACTGCAGAGCCACCAGGGGGGCCTCGGGCCAGGGGAAGCACTGCAGAGCCACCAGGGGGGCCTCAAAAGTAGTGCACAACAATAGGGAGTAGGGTGCCATTTGAAACCTATGTGATGTGACTTCTTTGGTGGTTGGTGCCCCTCCCTCCCCTTTTTGAGACGAGGTGGATCCTTTTCAGTCATGCTCTTCATCACAAGCCAAGCCCTCTCCGTTGGGCACGTACTGCACTTCCTGTTAGGTATAGAGCATTAGTTAAGGACCTTAATAGTGTCTCCTAACACTACTTTAGATAGCCTACACATCTTACTAGGAAGTATTTCTAGTTTAACACAATGTGTGAGGTCATGTCAATGAAGGACTAATTGCAAGCTCATCATATCCCTTCGATTCATCTCTAATTGATGCAATTACCTGTTAAAATTTCAAGTAAAATGAATTAAACCCTATGCTATTGCAAGTGATTTTATGTTGAACTTTAGCAGGATAGTTACACCTTTCACCTTTTCACGACTGAAAGGAAAATAGATGCAAAGAATTCCACAGATTTTTTTCCCGTGAGCTTTTAGACAGTGTTCTGCCCTGCCTATAATAGTTGTGCGCGCATTCCACCCATCGATTAATCAATTGTTTTCCTGCGCTAGAATCTAACTGCCTGTAGCTCAGGACCTAAAATGACATACCCAAATCTAACTCCCTGTAGCTCAGGACCTAAAATGACATACCCAAATCTAACTGCCTGTAGCTCAGGACCTAAAATGACATACCCAAATCTAACTGCCTGTAGCTCAGGACCTAAAATGACATACCCAAATCTAACTGCCTGTAGCTCAGGACCTAAAATAACATACCCAAATCTAACTGCCTGTAGCTCAGGACCTAAAATAACATACCCAAATCTAACTGCCTGTAGCTCAGGACCTAAAATAACATACCCAAATCTAACTTCCTGTAGCTCAGGACTTGAAGCAAGGACATGCATATTATTGGTACCATTTGAAAGGAAACACGTTGAATAATTTTTTTAACATCTGTTTAATTTAACCTTTATTTAACATTTATTGAACCTTTATTTAACTAGGCAAGTCAGTTCAGAACAAATTCTTATTTACAATTACTGCCTCCACTGGCCAAACCCGGACAACCCTGGGCCTATTGTGCGCCGCCCTATGGGACTGTAATACAGCCTGGAATCGAACCAGGGTGTCTGTAGTGACGCCTAGCACTGAGATGAGGTGTCTTAGACCGCTGTGATACAGCCTGGAACGGAACCAGGGTCTGTAGTGACGCCTCTAGCACTGAGATGAGGTGTCTTAGACCGCTGTGATACAGCCTGGAACGGAACCAGGGTCTGTAGTGACGCCTCTAGCACTGAGATGAGGTGTCTTAGACCGCTGTGATACAGCCTGGAACGGAACCAGGGTCTGTAGTGACGCCTCTAGCACTGAGATGAGGTGTCTTAGACCGCTGTGATACAGCCTGGAACGGAACCAGGGTCTGTAGTGACGCCTCTAGCACTGAGATGAGGTGTCTTAGACCGCTGTGATACAGCCTGGAACGGAACCAGGGTCTGTAGTGACGCCTCTAGCACTGAGATGCGGTGTCTTAGACCGCTGTGATACAGCCTGGAACGGAACCAGGGTATGTAGTGACGCCTCTAGCACTGAGATGAGGTGTCTTAGACCGCTGTGATACAGCCTGGAACGGAACCAGGGTCTGTAGTGACGCCTCTAGCACTGAGATGAGGTGTCTTAGACCGCTGTGATACAGCCTGGAACGGAACCAGGGTCTGTAGTGACGCCTCTAGCACTGAGATGAGGTGTCTTAGACCGCTGTGATACAGCCTGGAACGGAACCAGGGTCTGTAGTGACGCCTCTAGCACTGAGATGAGGTGTCTTAGACCGCTGTGATACAGCCTGGAACGGAACCAGGGTCTGTAGTGACGCCTCTAGCACTGAGATGAGGTGTCTTAGACCGCTGTGATACAGCCTGGAACGGAACCAGGGTCTGTAGTGACGCCTCTAGCACTGAGATGAGGTGTCTTAGACCGCTGTGATACAGCCTGGAACGGAACCAGGGTCTGTAGTGACGCCTCTAGCACTGAGATGCGGTGTCTTAGACCGCTGTGATACAGCCTGGAACGGAACCAGGGTCTGTAGTGACGCCTCTAGCACTGAGATGAGGTGTCTTAGACCGCTGTGATACAGCCTGGAACGGAACCAGGGTCTGTAGTGACGCCTCTAGCACTGAGATGAGGTGTCTTAGACCGCTGTGATACAGCCTGGAATCGAACCAGGGTCTGTAGTGACGCCTCTAGCACTGAGATGCGGTGTCTTAGACCGCTGCACCACTCGGGAGCTCTATAGATTATATATTTTGGATGTTTTGAGAGTATTTTGAAAATACATTTAAAATACATTTTAGGCCTGTGTATTAAATGTTACAAAAACCAATGGACAGCTAACAATAAAAGTAGAAAAAAAATAGCTACTACTAAATGGAAGGCTAGCTAGTGGTTAGCAATTAGCATTCGGCCACAACAAATAACCTTCTAAAATACATATTATTACCGTGGTTCATACTGTACACTCAATATGAGCCCTCATAATAAGAATAAAAATGTAGTCACACCCCTTAACTGTTTGTTGTTACAGCCTGAATTTATTGTCATTTATTGTTTAATGGCTTAAACACAATACCCCATAACGGCAAAGTATAATTATTATTATTTTATTTTTTTTATAAATTAATAAATAATGAAAAGCTGAAATGTCTTTGAGTCAATAAGTATTAAGTATTTGTCATGGCAAGCCTAAACAAGTTCAGGAGTAAAAATTTGCTTGACAAGTCACGTAATAAGTTACATGAACTCACTCTGTGTGCTATAATAATCTTTAACATGATTTCTGAATGACTACCTCATCTCTGTACCCCACACTTACAGGGATCTGTAAGGTCCCTCAGTCGAGCAGTGCATTTCAGACACAAAGACCAGGAAGTTTTTCCAATGCCTCACAAAGAAGGACACCGATTGGAAGTTGAGTAAAAAAAAACAAAAAAACATTGAATGTCCCTTTGAACATGGTGAAGTTATTAATTACACTTTGGATGGTGTATCAATACACCCAGTCACTACAAAGATACAGGCGTCCTTCCTAACTTAGTTGCCGGAGAGGAAGGAAACCGGTCAGGGATTTCACCATGAGGGCCAGTGATGACTTTAAAACAGTGACAGAGTTTAATGGCTGTGATAGGAGAACACGGAGGATGAAACTTACAATTCCACATGTGAGAATTAGAATTTTACCTGTTACTATTTTTCACATGAACTTGCAATTCCACATGCGAAAGTGAGATTTTCACATGTGGAGTTTTCTTTTCTTCACATATGAGGTGAAAACACGCTATTCACCTCACATGAGAGAAGGTGGTGAACTCTAAATGTAATACATGATTTCACATGTGAAATTTAAACTCAACATGTGAAAACGCGATATGATGTGAAACTGTTTTTTGTGTGTGTGTGTGTC